>NW_028318374.1:7865000-7982500 GCF_062004578.1 Staurois parvus | reverse complement strand
CCTCTTCCCTCTCTTTTCTTCTCCTCCCCACTTCTCTTTTCTCCTCTCTTTTCTTCTCCCCAGTTCCTCTCCTCTCCTTTCTCCAACACTTCCCCTCTCCTTCCCCTCTTCCCTCTCCTCTCTTCTCCTCCCCTCTTCTCTTTTCTCCTATCCTTTCCTCTCCCCAACTCCTCTTCTTTCCCCAACACTTCCCCCTCCTTCCCTCTTCCTTCTCTTCTTCTCTCCCTAACCCCTCTCTTCTGTTCTCCCCAACCCATCTAATATCTTCTCTTCTCCCCAACCCCTTTACTCTCCTCTCCTTAACACGTACCCTCCCCTCTTCCCTCTCCTACCCTTCCCCTCTTCCTTCTACTTTCCTTTCTTCTCCTCTCCGCAACACTCCCCCTCCTCTCTCCTCAAAACTTCCCATTCCCTTTCCTCCCCTCCCCTTCTCCTCTCCTCTCCCCATCATGTCCCCTCCCCTTTCCCTCTCCTCTCCCCTTCCCCTCTTCCTTCTACTCTCCTTTCTTCTCCTATCCGCAACATTCCCCTCCTCTCTCCTCAAAACTTCCCTTTCCTCCCCTCCCCTTCTCCTCTCCTCTCTTTTCCTCTCCTCTCCCCAACACCTCACCTCCCCTCCCCTTTCCCTCCCCTCTCCTTTCCCTTTCCTCCCCTCTCCTTTCCCTCCCCTCTCCTCTCCTCCCCTTTTTCCTTCTATTTTCCTTTCTTCTCCTCTCCGCAACTTTCCCCTCCTCTCTCCTCAATATTTCCCCTCCCCTTTCCCTTCCCTCTCCTCCCCCCCTTCTCCTCTCCTTTCCTCTCCTCTCCCAAAAATGTCCCCTCCCCTTTCCCTCTCCTCCCCTTCACTTCCCCTCTTCCTTCTACTCTCCTTTCTTCTCCTCTCCGCAACATTCCCATCCTCTCTCCTCAAAACTTCCCATCCCCGTTCCCTTTCCTTCCCTCACTATCTCCTCTCCTTTCCTCTCCTCTCACTAACATGTCCCCTCCCCTTTTGCTCCCCTCTCCTCTCCTCCCCTCTTCCTTCTACTATCCTTTCTACTCCTCTCCACAACATTCCCCTCCTCTCTCCTCAATACTTCCCCTCCTTTTTCCCTTTCCTCCCCTCCCCTTCTCCTCTTCTCTCCCCAACATGTTCCCTCCCCTTTCCCTCTCCTCTCCTGCCCTCTTCCTTCTACTCTCCTTTCTTCTCCTCTCTGCAAAATTTCCCTCCTCTCCCTTCAATACTTACCCTCCTCTTTCCCTTTCCTCCCCTCCCCTCCTCCTCTCCTCTCCCCAACATGTCCCTTCCCCTTTCCCTCTCCTCTCCTCCCCCTCTTCCTTCTACTCTCCTTTCTTCTCCTCTCTGCAACATTCCCCTCCTCTGTCCTCAATACTTACCCTCCTCTTTCCCTTTCCTCCCCTCCCCTCCTCCTCTCCTCTCCCCAGCCTGTCCCCTCCCCTTTCCCTCTACTCTCCTTCCCTCCCCTCCCCTCTCCCTCCTCTTCTCCTCTCCTTTCCTCTCCTCTCCCCAACATCTCCCCTCCCCTCTTTTCTCTTCTCCTCTCCTTTTCTGTTTTCACATTTTTTGGTAATACATACCCTCTCCATCCCTTTCTTTACTGTATATATAACAGACTTATTCTCTGTCTGTGTCTCTCTCTCTCTTTCTGTCTCTTTGCCTTTCATTATCTCACTCTATCTTGTTTCCTTTTCTCTCCTTTTCTGTCTCTCCACACTTTCTATTTCTCCCTCCACCTCTCTGTCTCTGTGTGTCTTTGTCTCTCTCTTGATTCCTTTCCTTCTCCCCCTATTTCACCTGTCTGTCTGTCCGCCCGTCCCTCCCTAGATCTATCTATCCGTCTATCTATCTATCTATCTATCTATCTATCTATCTATCTATCTATCTATCTATCTATCTATCCGTCTATCTATCTATCCGTCTATCTATCTGTCCGTCCGTCCATCCATCCATCCATCCATCCATCCATCTATCTATCTATCTATCTATCTATCTATCTATCTATCTATCTATCTATCCATCCGTCCCTATCTATCTATCTATCTATCTATCTATCTATCTATATCTGTCTGTCCGTCCGTCCCTCTCTACCTATCTATCTATATCTATCTGTCTGTCTGTCCGTCTATCTGTCTCTCTCTCTATCTATCTAGCATCTCTTTGTTTCATTCCCTTTCTCTCTCCCTTGTATCTGCGTTTCCCCCACCCCTCTCTCTCTCTTTCGCTCTCTCATTCTCTTTCTCTCTCCATTCCCGTCATTCCTCTTTCTTTCTTTCTCCCTCCCTGGTAATCCTATAGATTTGATGATATGGTGGTTGACTTCAATGGTTGCATTAAACAAACGGGGTCTTACTATGCAGAGAAAAAAAGAAATATCCTTGTGCCTAGATCCTGGCTGTCTCTCCTGTGAATATCAAGGTAGATTTATTATTCCCATGAATCATTCAAGACAAACACATATTGCACACCGATCTTTTTTGAAATAATAGCAACACAATAATCAGTTTCTCCCAGTGAAAGGCTGGAGCCTGCACCAGACAAGCAGCCATCTATCTGAATGATTCCATTCATTGTCTGGGAGCTCTATCAGTCAGGGCTGCTGGTGATCGGAGACAGAGGCCTCGTGCCGGTGACCTTTACTGAAAGCAAACTTTCAACAGGCCGTTTTGACCCGTCTCTTTCCCCGCTTGCCAAAATTGATTGTTTGCTTTTTCCGCTGTGCTCAGGACAATCGCGGGGTAAGGCGTGTTTACTTAATTGCGTTATATTTAAATTCAGCGCTTTATCTGTGTACAGAGCTGTTCAAGGTGAACGGGAGCCAAATACACTCACGTATGCCGCTGGAGAGGCGACATGACGGGCTACGAGCTGCGGCGTACGGGAGGAATTGTTTTTCTAGCCTCCTAAAGGATAACCGCAGGCAAATCTACAACAACGCCTTTTAGTTCTCTTCTTCTTTTAAAAGCCCCCAAATCAGCTTTTGAATTCGGCTGATGCCATTACCCAGAAGCTAAGTCTATATTATGTTGCCACAAGCTAGCTGAAATCAGAAAACAGGCTTGCAGTTCCTGGTATGGAGGAAGGGAAATATTTAGGTAATCTTAAAGCAGAATTAAACTCTCTCAATCAACATGACCTGTTTTTAATTCTTATGCTGAAAGCTTTAGTAAATAGATAGGTATATTTTATTTACTTGTAATCTTTTTTTTTTTTTTTTACATTCCTTCCATTGCATCCTGGTTTTTGGCCTAGGCCAAAATCCTATCATACATCCACGGGCATTTTTTTTTCTTTCATCGGAAGGAGGAGATAGGGCTTTCTCAGATGAGGAGCTTACATTTGGCGTATACATATCTGACCTTTCCTTGTTTTTTTATATAAGAATTAATCAAAATCGATTATTTATCTTTACTTTTCCTTGCTGTTTCTTATTCATTTAATTCTCCTCCTTTCTTCCTTCTTGGTTGAGATTTAAAAATATCATCTTATTCTTTATAAAATATTTTTTGGTATCTGGAGATTAATAGATTTTTTTTATAAACTATCTACAGGCATTTACTATATCTGTGGCATGAATATGTCAATATGGTTACAGTAAGTACATATATAATATTACTCATTGATTTGTTAATTTATGAATTAAGTAAGCTGTCCTGATTTTATTTAGTTCTAGTATTGTCAGATAATGAAATTAATTAATTTTTTTTTTAAATTTTGTTTTAGTTTTTATTTTCTTATTACAGTTATTCAATAACTGTTTTTTATTCTGTACATCTTTTTATTAATGTTTTCCATTGCTGTTGTAAGCATTCTTAATTAATATATTAGTCATATTGGGCGCTGCAGTTCTACGGCAATCATAGTAAAAGTCTCGGCTGCTTCTATTCCTCTTACGACTAGAGAAAGGAGCGTGACTACTGCACATGCTTCGAAATGCGTTGCCTTCTACCACCCGAGGATTCCATTGCACCTACGCTGCTTCCAGGAAGGAGAACACCAGTGACTCCCATAGGAACGGCATCCCAGACAACAATATCCAAACTCAGCGAATGACATCCATCATTGGCAGCGGCTTTGTATTATGATGAGCCTTTTAATTGTGAGTTGCCATTTGGCTTTTTGTTTAAATAAACTTTACTCCATGCTACACTTAGAGATGCTTCCTTTTACCCTTTCTTATTTTCTTGCCTGAGCTAAGGGCAGTTGGACTTCAGGAAGTAAATGCTACATCAATAATTTGCCCTTACTCAAGATAACTGCAGCTAGACATGCTGGGGGGGAGGTTCTCAAAGTGATTTCTCAACAAAACAAAACATGGAGACATGGATGGATTGCTTTGAATATTAAAAATGAATGAAATAGCGCTTTCAGTTTACAGTGCTCCAATAGTTTTGTTCTGCTTTAAAAAGAAGTATGTAAAACCAGACTATGGAAACAGCTAAGATCTCGACTTTTTCTAACACTCTTGGAACTTCAAAATAAGAATATATTAGGCTTCATTCATTCTTCACGATTTTAAATCATGGGCAGAATCACAGCAATTCCAAATCACATGGCAATCACTGCACTTCGTGTGTTTCACAGCATCAATTGTCGCCCAACAGAATTGCGCTCCAACCATGGCAAACCACTTGCAAATATTGTGTGAAACTTGTTGCCCTAAAAGGAGCAGGAGCTTCTTTTTGGGTGACAAACGCGCATAGGGCAGCCCATTCAAGTGATGGGCTGGCCCTATGAAACATGCAAAATCAGTTAGAATTGCACTTTGAAAAAAGTGTACCGGGAACGCTCATTTCCGCTATACAATATGTGAACATTGCTTTAATGAATATAAGTTTACTAGGAAAGAAAAACAGTCAGTATTCAAGCAATTTTCTGAATGGAGCCTTGACTCCAATGTACACAATTTACTAACCCTTGGCTTGGCGAAGACAATCGGTCTTGCAATACCCGAAAGAGGATTCATTGTAGTTGACAGCTGGGCGTATTTAAATTTTAGTAAGGAATGACATGTACAGGGGCGGACTGACAACTCATGGGGCCCCCGGGCAATAGGGGATCATGGGGCCCCTGTGTCCTTCCCAAACTCAAAAAAGCCTATGAAAAAGGTATCAGGGGCATCTCATGGGGCCCCCTACAGACCCCGGGCCCTCGGGCAGTGCCCGAATTTCCAAATGGTCAGTCCGCCCCTGGACATGTACATACGTCTGTATACCTGTAACCTGCACTTGATCTCCGGACCCAATTAAATATTGTTGGTTTCTTTTGAATATTTCAGTATGAAAGGCTTATTTTTCAGGTAATAACAAAAAGAGGGCTTTGTATTTTCCTGTCATTGTTAGTGGGAGTAAAACACCTGTAGTCAGCAGAAGAAATAGTGCCCTATTATTGGTACTAGTGGGAGGAATAGTACCCTATCATTGGTATTAGTTGGAGGAATATTGCCCCAATATTGGTATTTGTGGGAGGAATAGTGCTCCATTCGGGGTATTAGTGGGAGGCATATTGCCCCATTATTGGTACTAGTGGGAGGAATAGTGCTCCATTATTGGTACTAGTTGGAGGAATAGTGCTCCATTATTGCTATTAGTGGGAGGAATAGTACCCCAATATTGGTATTAGTGGGAGGAAAGTGCCCCATTATTGGTATTAGTGGGAGGAATAGTGCTCCATTATTAGTACTAGTGGGAGGAATAGTGCCCCATTTTTTGTATTAATGGCAGGAATAGTGCCCCTTTGTTGGTACTAGTGGTAGGAATATTGCCCCATTATTGTTATTAGTGGGAGGAATAGTGCCCCATTATTGGTATTATTGGGAGGAATAGTGCCCCATCATTGGTATTAGTGGGAGGAATAGTGCCCCATCATTGGTATTAGTGGGAGAAATAGTGCCCCATTATTGGTAGTAGTGGGAGGAATAGTGCCCCATTATTGGTATTAGTGGGAGGAATAGTGCCCCATTATTGGTATTAGTGGGAGGAATAGTGCTCCATTCTTGGTACTAATGGAAGGAATAGTGCCCCATTGTTGGTATTAGTGGGAGGAATAGTACCCCATTGTTGGTATTAGTGGGAGGAATAGTCCCCATTATTGTATTGATGTCAGTGGAAAGGATAGTGCCCCATTGTTGGTGTCAGTGGAAGCAATTGTGTCTTGTATCAGTAGGAGAAATAATGCCCTGAGAACCGGATAAAGATAAACAAAAGGACCGCATATGGCCCACAGTTTGGAGACCCCTGCTCTAGAAGCTGGAAATCAGTGTATTAGGCACCACTACTCCAATAATCTCCCCTAGCTTTCGGGGTTCTGGGCCGAGCAGCTGCCGTGCTACATACTGAACACAGGAGGTCGACCATGTAAGCATTCTCTGACTGGACATGGTGGCAAGCGTCACGTCACCTCTCTGCCTCCGCACCTCGTCCAATTAGAGAACACTTTGACTACAGGTCCCAACAATCCTGGGGAGAGAAGACATTTGTATTGAGGCTTCATAGCGTTGTTAGGACGGGGATGGAAATAATGCCAGAACCATGAAAACGGCAGGATTGCCAGGTAATTTGGGAGGTTACATAAGGAGAATTATAAAAAGAATACTTTCATACATGATGGTAACTTGACACGAAGGGGTTTTGAGTTTTTGCCTGGAGAGAAACTTTAAAGTAAACTTTTTGATAAGTTTACATGTGGTGAGGAATAATATCCTGATGTCACCATATACATCAAAGGCATATAGCATTTTAGAAAAGGTGTATGTGGTGCATTATAAAATCTGAGTCTATCAACACCCTCTCGCCCGACATCCTTCAATCAAAACATTTAAGGAGCTGTTCAGGTATTCTGACAGCCAATGGAGCCAGCTATCAGAGTACGATGGTCATCACACGAGTGTCCTCCATCCACGCGGTTTAGCAAGGATGGGGAAATCTTACAGTGTAGGACCAGCTTTAGATACAGACTTCAAGGAATGAGGTCTGTTGAGCGCATTCCCAGCATGAAAGGAAGAAACGTTCACCCCTTTTCACAACACCGTGCATACACCATGTGCTCTCCCTCCCACTGTCACTGCAGCAACCATTGCTCTTTCAATCCATTGACAATCAATCCAGTCTGTTGATGCATCCTGGTTTGAACTGATCTGCTCATCACTAGGCATAGAATCTGCTGAACTGTACGCTTAGCAAAGCATTGATGCACTCTGTAATAGCACCGCACTACATGGGGATCTGGAGTATGCAGTACAGCTAGGCGGATCGCTGGAGTGTATGCATTGCTTTACAATTCTATTGACAGGTGAAACAATTCCTGTATGTACCTTTTACCTGCTGCTTGACTGGAGGTGCCTTGATTTGCCTTAGGAAACCTGTGAGAAGAGACACATCTAATACCTGGCATCCTTCCTTCACCTCCCAGCGACCACTGTGCCTAGCATGTAGGGGAAGATGTTGGCTCATTACCAAGACGCTAATGAAATTGTTGGCAATCATCATGACAGAGACTGCTTGCTTCAGTTATCACCAAGCAGATCATTCTTGAGATGCCGCTGTCTACATAATAATAATTATAAAAAAAAATTCTCTGTCCCTTCCTTTGCTTTTCTTTTCCTGCCTTTCTTCCTTCTTTCCTTCCTTTCTTCCTTCCTTTAAAGCAGAACTAAACCCCCATATCCTTTACAGTCCAATGAAGCTGCCATCTACAGTGGCCATGGTGTTGCTCACGTGACCAGTTATGACATCAGCCAATTGATTAGAAACACACACACAGATCCACGTGTGTGCTGCTGTTCTCTGACCTCCCAGGCCTTCTATCTGGGGAGGATACATGTGCTTAAAGCTGGCTAGGTTCACACTTGGCCGCACCTTAGAGGGTGGTTGCAGGTGCAAGAATGATAGTTGTTCCTGCACCCACAACCACCCACAGCCAAATTGCACTGCTCTGTAGCGACGCGCAGGGCTGCCATTCATTCTTAAGCACCAAACGATTTCCCCGCGGACACATTTTTTAAAAGGTGCAAGCACCCTTTTTTGCATAAAACGCAGGCAAGGCAGCCATTCAAATGTACGGGCTGCCGTGCCCATGAAAACGCGGCCTGCAAACCCGCACACAGGCTTGAACCAGGGCTAAGTGAAGTTTAAATAGTTTGTTTGGACCAAGCTGGTCCAAACTAACTATTACCTTCACTACTAGATGTTCCCGCTGCCTTCACTGTGTAAACTGTATGTAGTCTGAGCACTGTATACAGCTCTGTGTTCTGGCAGCGGGTTGGGAACTTCCCGTCCCAACCTCTGAACAAAATCGAGTTGGGCTACAAACCATTTTATCTTCAGAAATGGGAAGCTGACCTACACAAAAATTCACAGATTTTGTTCTGCCTGAAGATCCATTCTTCCTTCCTTCTCCATGTCTCAGATTTCCCCACAAAACGAACACATGGACACATGCCTGATGAAGGGGTCCTGTTAGGCTCCAAAATATTGTTTCTGCTGTAACAATGTGATCGCTGAAAAAAGCTTGGGCCCCATTTTGAAGATCCATGGTGTGCTGGTGATGTTCTTTTGCTTTGACTGTCTTCAGTTCCAGCCGATGGTCGCTGCAGCACCTGCTTACATATACAGTAATTTCTTCAGGAATGTGCGCATTAAGAATTGTGCATTCTAATCTGAATAAAGTCTATTGCCTGTGCAAATGGCTGCTGTCTATCTGTTCACGTTCTCACTACAAGTCAAGAATCCAACCCCAAGGTGAAATGTCAGCCTACCTGATCTTTGGGGATACCTAATATGGTTAAGCCCTGTGTTTGTGTTGGTAAATCAGACATAGAACGCATGAGATAGAGACCTTAGATCAGGGATTGAAATTTCCACTCGCCTACTCATCAATGGCGAGTGGAAATTATGGTGGGGGCGAGTGTGTCCCATAGGGCCATCTTACTGAGCAGGCTCGGAGCTCAGGCCGGATCTGTCATAGGCACTGAGAGCCGTCAGACTGCTCAGTAGCTGAACGCAGTGAAAGCAAAGCAAGGAGTGTGTGCTCTCTGCCTCCCCCTAGAGTGCAGTACCCAGATCTGTGAGTGAACAACGAAGTACTGCAACTTTTTATGGGGGTGTGTGTGTGTGTGTGTACGTGTACATGTGTGTGTGTTTGTGTATGTCTGTGTATGCATGTACAATTGTACATGTGTCTGCGTGCATGTACATGTGTGTATCTGTACATGTGTCTGCGTGTATGTACGTGTATGTGTGTGTGTACATGTGTCTGTGTGTGTGTGTGTGTGTGCATGTACATGTATGAGTGTTTTTGTGTGTATGTACGTACATGTGTCTGTGTGTACATGTGTCTGTGTATGTATGTACATGTGTCTGTACCTGTGTATTTCTGTGTATGTACATGTACTGTATCTGTGTGTATGCGTGTCTGTACGTGCCTGTGTGTGTATACATGTGTCTGTATATGTGTGTGTGTACATGTGTCTCTGTGCGTGTGTATACGTTTCTGTGTGTGTATGTGTGTATGTACATGTGTATGTGTGTGTAGAGGTGTTTTTGTTGGTGGCGAGTAACTCTAAGGCCTGGCTAGTAGCTCAGGACTTGAAATTTTAAGTCCTGCCTTAGATTGTAAGCTCCTTGAGAACAGGGACTAATGTGAACGCACAATATACATGTAAAGCGCTGCATAAATTGTTGGCACTATACAAAGGTTTGTAATAATTATGTAAACAATTACCTTCTCCTGTTTGGCTCATGACATATACCAAACAAAAGCACTTTGTTATAATTGTTTGGACCTGGTAACAATCCAGAAAGCTGATAACTGAGCACTGTTATCAGTTACGCTGTTCTCAGCGAACTACAGAATGCCTACCTCCTATGTTATAAAGAAGAAGAGAGGGGAAGGTGTACTGTAATTCTAACACACTTCCTGCCTACAGTGACAATGCGACTCCTCCATGGATACAGTACAGTAAGTGAAAGTTGTCACCCCAGGACAGAAAGTGTTATTTATTTACTTCAGGTACTTATATAGCACTGTCAATTTATGCAGTGCTTTACATATATATTGTACATTCACATCAGTCCTCAAGGGGCGTACAATCTAAGGTTCCTACATTACATTCACATACTCGTGCCAATTTAGACAGGAATCAATTCACCTACCAGTATGTCTTTGGAGTGTGGGAGGAAACCAGAGTACCTGGAGGAAACCCATGTAGGCACAGCGAGAACATACAAACTCCAGGCAGGTGGTGCCGTGGCTGGGATTTGAACCAATGACCCCAGTACTGTCAGGCGGAAGTGCTAACCATTTAGCCACTGGGCTGCCCACAGCTGTTATATAGTGTTGTTTATATACACTTACAGGTAGAATTTCACTTTAAAACTGACTCTAACCCTCATTCCCCTATATGCCACCATTAAACCTGGAAGACTGAGGACCACTTCTGACCAAGAAGAGGTACTGCAGGGGACAGCTCTGGATTAAAGTTGAGCATTGAATCTGAAGCTGATTGTATTTTTAGCACCTGGGGGCTGTTTTAAAAAATAAACGTTTAAACCTATGGTTGGAATTTAACTTTATCAAAATGTATATTACAACTAGGACTGAGCACAAGATCACAGGCCAAGTGGGATGTCTTTTCCTTTATTCTGCTACCTGGAAGCGATTCTGTACAGCCAAGTTTATTAAAATGCAGGCGGCAAAGGCAAATCGGCAGCCCCTCATTATCCTAAAGATCGCTCCGCATGTCAAGTTGTAAATCAACTGGCTACTTCTGACATGGTTCCCAAAAGGCATCGCACTAAATATATAAACAAAAGACATAATACATTGCACTTTCTCCTCTATAGAAGCAGCTTTCACATTATGATTGATGGCACGAGCGCGCCGCTAAGGGGGGTTGGCTAAGGTTACTGATGGGGCAAGATCCCGGGCTCATATTGCAGCTTATTTGTATCATTCATGAATCGTGTGTGAATACAGCAATTGACTCTGTAGGAGTCTTGTTCCCTTGTGTCTCTCTCATAATATGGATGCAGAATACGGCATTTCAAATTATTAATTACTTCCAAATGTTGGCTAACCATTAAGAAGGATGTGGAAACAACTTTTTTTTCTTGTAATAAAATGATCTGGCTAATTCATCAATGCATGTAAAGGGTAATTCCATCCAGAAATGATATACAAGTTTTTGGTGGATCCTGGTGGAATTAATTTCTCTGTGGCTTCTTATATCATTTGAAAAACTGGTCAGTAAGACACATTGATAGGTCAAACACTTGAATGCTTATCAGGTGACCCCTACCCATGGGATAGGTACCATATTGGCAGCTTCCACAGCTATCTGATGAGAGTCCAAAATCTGAGACTATTTGCAAATGATAAAAGGCATAGTCCATATTAATGACCTCGGATCAAGTATCTTTCAGAAAGCTAATTGGCCTACCATTCATGGCCGCCATTTCTACCACACATGAAGTGGCCATGTTGGCTTAAAGTTGAGGATAGGACAAATTCTTCTTCCCTGCACACAATTCTTTATTTTTGGAGGTGATTTTTTTTTTTGAGGCATAGAGATCTCTCAGCTACTATTCTGACTGAAATGAACAAGAAAAGAACAATGCCAAGAGTTCTGAACGTACTGCGGCTCCTCCAAAGGGAAATATTCTCATGTGGTGACTACCAGTTTAACAGCCATCGCCTCCTGCCTAATGGAAGCAAGGGAGTTCTTTGATAGCCTCCTGTAAAGCCAACTTGGATCGATATGAACCATCTGAATTTCAATCCTTGTATGGGCAAGCTGGTTGAACACAAGTTGATCTATCGATTACAACCAGCCTGTTGGGTTTTTTATCAAACAATCAGTATAGTCGACAACACTGATCATTGTATTCTGGTGGCAGGGGAAGACTCCCCACTGTCATAATACAATATGACAGCAAGTGTGATTTCCCCATCCACATTTAATGTGTGGATGGGGGAATCAAGGCATTTTCTTGGGTGTTTATTACACAAGCCCCCTCTACTCTTGATCACATTCCAAAGACTTCTGGAGGATGGCAACTGATTTCACTACATTTTAGGTCCTCTTTCAGAACTAATTTTAGAAGGCCAGGCCAGACTATGGAAATAAATTGCTCATGCACAACCTGATCAGGATTGGGTATGGCCACACACCTGGGGCTACCTTTAATTTCCAAGTGGTTCCATAACCCCTGTATGGCGTCTGCATAATGAGGAATATTCTCCCCTTCTTGTTGAGTCTGCATAAAGAAATGTTTTTGCGGAGTTCCACCATGGGGGTAGTTCCACCATACAGAATTTCCAAGTGAGCCACTAAGATTGATGTGGTGTTCCTCTCTTTCTTGGGCAAAATTAGCACACCTGGTGAGTGCCAAAGAATTGAAGGCTACATCAAGAAGATGTATCTCTGAGATCTGAAACAATTGTGCTGAGTTCTCAAGCTGTTCTGCCCAATGCTCCAGGGGAATATTTGTGCAACTAAAATGTTTGAATGTATGCCAGTTCAGCTACATACAGCACCATGGTCAAACCTTTAGCCACTCACACCACTATGGATTATGGTTTGTCATTCTACCAACTATGCCAAACTGTTGGCAGGGCAAGTGTTTGCTGGGAATTTCATCCTAGCACTGCCAGGGCTGTTTTTGCCTTTTTAAAATATATGTTAAAATAATAATTTTAGACCTGAAGGTTAGTTAAAACCCCCAAAATTTTCTATATTTTCTGAAAGCAGAAACCATGGAGAATAAAATGGTGGTAGTTCCAATTTCTTATGTCACATGATATTAGTTCAACAGTTTGTCAAGTGCAAATTTTCAGTAAATAATCCACTAAGTTAATTTTAGTCCACATAATGCTTAATGTATTACCCATTTTTTTTTATAAAATATAAAAGATGAAGTTTCACCAAGTAAATAGATACCAAACATGTCAAGCCTCAAAATTATATGTACCTATGAAACAGCATCAAAATTAAGGTACCCAAAATGGTCCCTAGGCAATGTTTTAAAGACCTTGCAGGTCATCAGTTTAGAGTTGACCATGAATAATGGTCCCTGGAATTATTGCTCTCACTCTGGTGTGGGTAGCAATATGTAACATGTACAATGCAATTAACATTTGCATACATAGATGTGTTTATGTATATGTGTGTGGGCTCAGTTATAGCAATGGCCCCATAAATGATAGCATATTTATATTGACATAGTAATATTTTAGGCCCCTGATCTCTCTCCTGGACTCCACTAAAGCTAATAGAGCAGAGGTCATGCTCCATTAGCTTTCATCCTGGCCACAGCAGCTGGGGAAAAAGAAAGCCAAAACTGGAATCAAACTTACTAGAGGACATGAGGGAACAGTCATTCACTGATCACCCTCCCCTCTACCTAGTGACACCTGCCATGAAGGTCTTGGTCCTGCAGATGGGAACCCAGAAGACATGGCAAGTGGGTGGTACATTCCAGGGGTCCATGGAAGAGGAAGTCCATCTAAAAACCAACAGCTAGCATGTGAAATTTAGATACATTACCTGCTGCTGTAGCAGCCAGGAGTGTGTGTAGAAAATCCATTGCTATCGATGTATGACATATTTTGGTGGCAGTAAAAGGGTTTAAGGGACCAGGCAAGATAATGTGATTGATTTACTACAACTGGAGAGTGTAAAATCTGCTGCAGCTGTGCATGGTAGCCAGTCAGCTTCTAACTTCAGCTTGTTCAATTGAGCTTTGACAAAAAACCTGGAAGATGATTGGTTTCTATGCAGAGCTGCACCAGATTTTGCACTCTCCAGTTTCAGTAAATTAACCCCAATGTCTTCTAGGATTTTATTGTTTATGTAATGAATAATAAATAGTGAAGCAATGCAATTGTTATCCCAAAGTATAGGTACTTGTGGATAGTACTGTGCAGGGGTGGACTGACAACTTATGGGGCCCCCGGGGGATCATGGGGTCCCTGTGTCCTTGCCCAAACTCAAAAAAGCCTATGAAAAAGGTACCAGGGGCATATCATGGGGCCCCCTACTGACCCCGGGCCCTCAGGCAGTGCCCGAGTTTCCCAATGGTCAGTCCGCCCCTGGTACTGTATCAGTTCTGTAAATGGCAGTCCAAATATGCCAAACTTGCATTCAGCAGTGTTCTCAAGGATTGCTCCTTAAACAGTTCCCATAGGTTAATAGTGGTCCCTAGATAGGGTGTTGGCTGGGCTCAAAAGTTCTTTCCCAAACTCACAATATTTTCCAGGGGTGCACTGGACTGTCCCTATTCTGCTCCTCAGGAACCTTTCTCTGCACTCGGCCTTACTCTGCCTATCCAGCTTCTACCTGTTCCTATCTAGGTACTTCCCACACTGCAGGGCATACCAAAATGACCCAGCAGGGGCTATATATAATCCCTCTGGGTCCAAATGGCTTCCAAATCTTGGGAGAGTTCTGTATTTAGTCAGACACAGACTCCCCAAGGTGGCCACCAGAAGTGCCATGCAGAGGATAAGTCAGTCCTCTGCAAGGTTTCCCCTAGAACCAGAGGTAAACGGATCACGTGATCATTGTGCTCTGGCATCTAATCTGGGAATCACCACCTCACTCTCTCTGCTGACACCCATCTGAGCATCCTTATCACTCAACTACACAGCATCCTACTACTTGCCTGTGAAGCAATGTTTGCATAGTCCTCTCTGTGGACCATACAAACCCTATTCCCTATGTTATGAAGAAGAAGAGTGAGGAAGTGCTTTGTAGTCATTTGTAAGATTCAGAGCCATCCTTACAGCCTGGTGCTTCAATAAAGTAATGAATGGTGACATCGTTAAAAGTCAAAGCCTCTGCATAAAGGTATCACTAGCAGACAATCAACGAGGATTACTGTATGTGGCTATAGGAATTAATAAGCAAAATACTTATTCCTTGTGTGATGGACCTAATCTGGACAGGGGCTTTTGAAAGGGAATGCAATTTTGGGTCACTGAAGACCTTCTAGGAAAGTGTCCTTATACGCTTTCTGTTCTAGGGTGACAACACTCCTCCATAAATACAGTACAGTGAGTGAACGTTGTCTCACTGGGACAAGATCTGAGTTACCGTCAGGATCATAAACTGAATACAGCCTAAAATATTAGGAAACTGATACAGCTACCATCTAAGAAGAGTAAGTCACAATTTAATTTATTTTTGTCCTCGGGTTTATATACACTTTGTGGTCCCATGGCAACCTGAATTTAGATCTTCTTCTCTCCCACAGAACTGGCAAGATGGGAGGTAATTCAACCAAAGTGGAGAAGCCTTAGGGATCACTACCAAGACTGGCAGGGAGTAAGTCTGCAGGACCGTGGGACAAGGTAACCCTCTCTATTAGGCCTCATTTACTCTTGTGGTTAGGGGACGCATTTTTTCTGCTCCCAACCACTCCCCCTGCTGCTTTGCATAGTGGTCTGGCAAAAAAGATCCCCACTATCTCATTTGGTGAGCTGTTTCTCCCGCTGAACATAACCCATTCAACTTAAAGCAGAACATCACCCAAAAAGGGGAAGTTCTGCTTTTCCACCTCCCCCCACACACACATAATTTTTTTTTGTAGGAAGCGGGTACCTAGGTGACCCAAGTGGAAGTTTGCCCTCTCTTTGTCCACAGCCTTCTGGGACACGTCACAGGTCCCAGAAGGCCGTGGGACCATTTACAAAGCTCATGCAGTGGGAAGCCATCTGTGAAGTTGAAAAGAGTCACAGCTAAACATGCTGGTGCCAGCTACAGGACTTGTAGTTGTTTTTGGGGGGAACTGAAGATTTTATTTAATAGGGGCACCCCACAATCGCCTTGCAACTGTGTGCTCTGGTGCAGGCTTTAAGGGGTTAAAACAGACAGTGAGAAGGCAACATAGTACATATCACTTTTCAGAGGGCAACACAAGTGAAAATGAGGCCTTACAAACCCCCCGTAAAATAGGGCCCCATGCACACAGATATCTTTGGTTGTATGATGTGAAATTCGGGTGCCTGTGTGCATGAGGCATCCCCTAGACACCTCTGATTATTTTTGGGGGTCATGTTGAGCTTGAAGAGGGCACATTATTTGTGTATGAATGAAAAAACACACCTTGTAAACAATAATGGATAATATAGAATTTAAGAAAAACTGAAGATTTTTCCCACCCTTCAATCGAGCCGCCATCAAGGTGATCAGGGAAGGAGAGTATCCCTTCACACAGCATACTGTTATCGTGTCGGTGTGTTTCAAGGTCTTCATGTCCTCCTGTCAGGATGGATCGGACCCAAAACACATCATCCCAGCTCTCTCTTCTTCCACACATCAGCGTGTCAAAATGAATTGACTTAAGCTCTTGAACTGCTTTTAAATCAGCAAAACTATAATCACATTTACCCCCAACAAAAAAAAAATGCACTACCCATACAGGAATTCAGAGTTTTCACTAAAATCTGCCCTTTTATCTCAGAGACCTGAGGGAAGGATGGTAAGGAGCTGAAAAAAAGGTACAATATGTTTTGTGATCACACAGAGGACATGAAATTGAACTATTTCTCCAATCCTTCTATGAACCTGTTAATACAAAGAGAACCGGTCATACTCATACAAAGATCTGACTGTCCAGCTGGAATTATCATTGTGCTGGTTCACCTTGAAACTAGGGATGAAGGGAGTGATTTCAGCACTGTCGTTTATTGTATCGCCTGTAGCCTCCCTAGCGGTCTGATTATGTCAGTATTTCTGTGCTCAAAGCGGTACTTTTTTTGCATGGAAATATGTTGTTTTTTTATTGTAGGCCTGTAATTTTTAGGAATAACTCACTGAAATCTGTCCGGACAAGAGTCTAGTAAACATGCCGGGTATGTTAAAATTTGAAACACGAAATCATAAATTATAATTTAATAAATAATCATAAAAATAATAATATAATAATAATAAATGTAATTCAATAATATAATCAAACCAAAAACACTGAAATTTGAAATATAGCGCCAAGTTCGCACATCACTGAGCAAAGTCACAAAATCGTTTTCAGTGTCTGATGAGGAATTTCCCCCACGAATCATTATCACTCAATTCTGCAAGTGGTTCTAATTTACTATCGCTGTTCTCTAGCTGGTCTAAAATCGCTTTTGACGTAAAGGGACGCTTTTTGGACGCCATGGACGTTTCTCAGTTTCCAGGCAGAAAGAACAGTAAAAATGCAGGCAGGACACAGGACAAAGCACTCGGGACAAAATGTATGTGAAATGGTTTGATACAGTAATGTTTTACTATGTGATTTTAGTGCATTTAGTGAATGTCACTCTTTGACATTTTTTAATTTCCCGCCGTTCCGTCCCCTGTACGTCCTGACGTTGCAGGGAACGGAACCCGGAAGACAGATGCCGGCATCGGCCGGAGGACATTACAGGGGACACTGCAGGAGGGACATCGCAGGAGCGCAGGACAAGGTAAGTGAAGCAGAGATCCCGGAGCAACGCTCTAAGGTATTCCCAAGTGTACCGCAGGGTTACCGCTTGTGGTGCTGAAACTTTACCCCGAGCTACACTCGGGAATACCACCAGGGAGGTTAAAGTGGAACTTCACTCTCTCAAGCAACATTAACAATTTTTAATCCTTATGCTACTGGCATTACAGCCCTGGCCAAACGTTTTGAGAATGACACAAATATTCATTTACCTGCAAGGAAATACGTGCGGTCATCGTTGCTTTGCACAAAAAGGGATTCACAGTCAAGGATATTGCTGCTACTAAGATTGCAGGTAAATCAACCATTTATCGGATCATCAAGAATTTCGAGGAGAGAGGTTCAATGGTTGTGAAGAAGGCTTCAGGGCGCCCAAGAAAATCCAGCAAGCGCCAGGACTGTCTCCTAAAGTTGATTCAGCTGTGGGATTGGGGCACCACCAGTGTGGAGCTTGTGCAGGAATGGCAGCAGGCTGGTATGAGTGCATCTGCATGCATAGTGAGGTGAAAGCATTTGGAGGATGGCCTGGTGTCAAGAAGGGCAGCAAAGAAGCCACTTCTCTCCAGGAAAAATATCAGGGACAGACTGATATTCTGCAAAAGCTCCAGGAATTGGACTGCTGAGGACTGGGGTAAAGTCATTTTCTCTGATGAATCCCCTTTCTGGTTGTGGGGCATACAGAAAAAAACCTTTTCTGGAAATGAAAAGGTGAACGCTACCATCAGTCCTGTGTCATGCCAACAGTAAAGCATCCTGAGACCATTCATGAGTGGGGTTGCTTCTCATCCAAGGGAGGGGGCTCACTCAAAATTGTGCCTAAGAACACAGCCATGAATAAAGAATGGTACAAAAACATCCTCCGACAGCAACTTCTCTCAACCATCCAAAAACAGTTTGGTGCTTGGGTATTCATTTATTTCATTGGCCAGAATATTAAAGAGGTACTAAACCTACAACAGTACAATCAGCCTGTATATGCAGTAAAGTATGCTTGTTATACTCACTATGGAACTTAAGAGGTTAATCCTCTACATTGTATAAAAAGGCTGTTTTATCCCATCTTCTCTGATCCTCCCCTTCTTATACTGTCCACAATCCATTTGCTGATAGAACAGAGCCTTGGGGGCACGCTGTACATGCTCAGTTTGGTTGGTATTGCTAGAGAGTTTTTTTCTCTTTGGGAGAGTGCATGTGATCAGCAGAGGGCCAATCAGCACTGTCTAGACAGAGGTTCTGCATCTTCCTAGAGCAAAATGAGAACTCCTCCTACAAGCTTTAACTAGTGCTCTGCTGGACACTGATAGAAGTCACAAGACTGCTGATGAGAAAAAGGCATTTAGCAGTTTATATTTACTAAAATAATTGCATTTCCATGTTCTGTGTACTGTGGGAGACCAGATATAGTGAATGCAGGGGCCTGAGTTTAGTCACATTTTAATTTATTTTGACCATTAAAATGAAAAGACACTCAAACACTAAATAAGTGTAGTCACCAGACACATTTGGGTGCGTTTTGGCATTTTTTGCCAGTCGCTCCTTTCTTGAACGCACAAGTGATGTTTTGTTTTTTTTCTGCCTGTAAACACCTATGTGTGCATTGATGCATAGGCTAACATGGAGGAGCATTTAAAGGCAGACAAAAAAAAGGTCAAATACTTGTAAAACAGGCATTTTTAAGCTTAAGTGTGCATGAGACCTAACCATTTTACGTGTTGAAAGGAACTAATTAAAATAAGCAAAATTTAAAAAACAAAATGCGTCTTTTTCATTTGCAAATAACGTTGCTGTGCTTTGTACTAGATACATTATCTTGCTGTCATTTTAAATTACACAAGTTTAGAATAAAATTATACTTTTATCCAGAAAAATATCTTTTTTTTTTGAACACTTGTCAAATTAGAAAATAACATATTTTTTTACAAAACAGTCTTGTAAAAAAAAAAAAAGCCTAGTTAGTCCACAAAAAAACAAATATATGTATTACTTTGATATTTAAAGTAATGTCATTGATGACATACAATAACTGTGAAAAATGATCAAAACGTTTAAAAATGGTATTAAAAAAATGTTGAAATGTAAACATTTCTTTGGTCCATAAGGGGGGTATAAGTATAATGGTTGAAGTGGTTAATAAATGACCCGTTTCTTGACCGCCCAGATTTCAACACCTTAATTCCCAGTTCTGCCCACCTGTGTCCATTGCAAGGGGGTTTCATTATTTCCTTTAACCCCCGGCATGCCACACTGGCCATTTAGTCTCTCATAGACATAAGGTGTGATTTCTCAGAAGCTATTGCTATATTCTTCCCTGCTTAGGAAGCCTCCCCTGGCAATAATTTCCCTTGCCATCCATCATTCTTATTATACCAAGTATGTTTTGCTGACTGTCATCTTACTGTAAGTCACACAAGTTTTTTATTTTTTATAGATTAAATAGAGAAGCCATATAAGATCTATGCAAATTTATGTATGATATAAGCAAAATGCAACTGTATCCCAGGTGTGGTGTTGCTACAAGATACAATAGATGGGTAAAATAGCTCAAGGACATACGGTGAAAAAAAGTAGTCATAAGCTCCTAGTATCTTCCTTTTGTCATGTCTAATGAAGAGGGCCTGAGACTGGATATTGTTATCTTCCAGTACTACAGGTCATAAGATCAGAACACTAGAGCACTTTTAACCACTTCAATAGCGGGCACTTTCACCCCCTTCCTGCCCAGGCCAATTTTCAGCTTTCAGCGCTGTTGCACTTTGAATGACAATTGCGTGGTCATGCAACACTGTACCCATATTAAATTTGTATAATTTTTTTGAAACAGATAGAGCTTTCTTTTAGTGGTATTCAAGCACCACTGGGTTTTTATTTTTTGGTAACAAACAAAAAAAAGACTGAAAATTTGGGAAAATAAAAACATTTTTCTTTGTTTCTGTTGTCACTGATGGGCACTGATTAGGCTGCACTGAAGGGCACTGGTGAGGCTGCGCTGTTGTGCACTGATGGGCACTGGTGAGGCTGCACTGATGAGGTGGCACTGATGGGCCCTGATGAAGCGGCACTGGTTGGTTACTGATGGACACTGATGAGGCTGCACTGATGGGCACTGATGAGGCTGCACTGATGGGCACTGATGAGGCAGCACTGATGGGCACTGATAGGCGTCACTAATAAGCTGCACTGATGGGCTCTGATTGCCACCGATGGTACTGCACTGATCATCAGGGAACTGATGATCAGTGCCCTGATAATCAGTGCAAACAATGTACTCACTGTACCCTGTCCGACTTGCTGATAATCAGCTGTCCTTTCCTAACACAAACACAGCGTGTGAGGACAGGAACACCAATAACCGTCAGCCATCTGTCTGTCTGAGATTTGACACAGCTAAACACATGGTAAAGGGCCACTGTGATTGGCCTTTCACTGCAATCTGTGATCAGCTGTGTCCAAAGGATTCCTGAAATGCGTCAAGTCCACATGTGAACTGTAATCAGAATCTCTGCATGTTGTGAACCCTGATGTGGAGTGGTTTTAGTTTTGTGTAATACATTTTTAATGGTATATAATAAAGTTGTTTTTATGATACTCAGTTTGTCTTCTATATGTCCAGAAAAAGCCCATGACTACATATTTTGTTCATAGTTGTACCTACAACTATTATAGGCTTACCTATAGGTAAAAAAGTGGAGTTTACTACTGCTTTAACCCCTAAAAGCCCACACCATCATGCTGCAACCGTGTGCATTGCATGCAATTGTAGAGTGTGCCCAGCATCATCCAGTTGAAAGGGTTGGGTTCGGTTCACCTACCTACTGCCGTTGCAGTTTAACCACTTGGCGCCGGCTGAATGCAAATGTGCGGCCTCCCGGCATCTGGGCCTAGACGCCAAACGGCCACACATTTGCGTTCTATTAAAAAAAAATATGTGCTGAGAGCCAGGTGAGGACTGACAACTCATAGGGCCCCCGGGCAATAGGGAATCATGGGGCCCCTGTGTTTTTGCCCAAACTCAAAAAAGCCTATGAAAAAGGTACCAGGGGCATCTCATGGGGCCCCTTACTGACCCCAGGCCCTCGGGCAGTGCCTGAGTTTCCAAATGGTCAGTCCGCCCCTGCTGAGAGCGCGCACCCTGTGCGTTCCCAGCACACACATTCGGTACTCATGGAAAGGTCCCGATCTCCTCTTTCGATCGGGACCTTTCCCGATCATGTGACCCCCGTGACAGCAAATCACATGACCCTAAAACCTCACTCTGCCTCCCGGCTTCTGGAACCCTTAAAGCGCTGGGAGGCACCTGCACCAAGCTGTTACAGGCTGTGGATGGTGGGCACTAAAAATTTTTTATTTAAGTGTACAATTTTATTGCCCCCCCCAACTGCACGTGTAGTAGTAGTCTAAGCTCTCCCAGACCTGATCATCACTTCACATGTGAAGAGGCCCTGTTCTCTCTTTATACGTATTTAAATAATTAATTTGAGCCGTCCTCCTTTGCAGCAATCTGTAACCCCCCCATAACATCTGGGCGCGCACTGGCGGCAGATAATGAAAATACCCTTTTGTCTGACAGGTATAATCTTTGCAGAAAAAGTTTGGAATTTTTCAAGCTGATTATTTAAACTTTTGTACTTGTGAACATTCCGTTGTGTGTCTGTTAAGTTGTGAAGGACATCTCCGTATTTACCCAGCCTCATTTAATGGATTCCTTAATTATACATTTGATGTAATAGGCTGTCAGAGTAGGCACTTCATTCCGCCATATCTACAAGTCCCTGCAGTGCACTGAATAAACCAATTACTTTCCTGTCCATTCATTTTTCCATCCTTACTACCCTGTATTTACACCCAACCAGCCCATTCCCGTCCAACAGGAGGCATTGCACGCACTCTCCATAAGGTAATCTATGGAAACTGAGCAATGATTTTTTTTTTTTTTTTTTTTTCCCGGTGCTGATGAAAATGTTCGAATTTGTAGACATTAGATACAAGTAGTCCTTGGTAATTATACTTCCCATGGAAAATGTAAAAGGTTCGATCCTTAAAGAGGCTCTGTCGCCAACTTAAGAAATGCAGGTAAAAGCACAGGAAAATCAAGAATTCTACTTTCTTACGTGTAGCGTATCATTTTCCTTTTTCATGAACAATTTTATATTTACTTACAAAGTGCCTTTGGACTTACCAAAAAAAAAATGACTAGTCAATTCTCTAGCACAGCCCCCCCCCTCCTCCCTGGCCATCATAGCCCATCTCCTCTTCTGGGAGTGTCTAAGGCGTTTGCTCAGCTTGAATGTCCTTGAAGTGACGTTCTGCACACACGTTTAATGGATTCCATTGGCCAGATGATTAATCTGGCAATTGGAATGCATAAACCCTCAAGCACTAAATGTGTCTAGCATTTAGGAACGCTTACATGCGTTTAGGTGCGCCAAGCGTTTTTTCTGTCCAAAAGCTGATCTCCTGAGCCATAATGGGTTTTTTTTTCAGCCTGTAAATGCTCTTCAAATACTCCAGTAAACATCTATGTGTGAATGGACACAAAGGCTAACAAAGAGGTGTGTTTACAAGCAGAAAAAAAAATCAAATGCCTGTAAAAGTGGCACTTTATAACCTCATGTAAATGAGCCCTAACTAGTCTCTGTGCTGGCCTAGCTTCATTCACTCCTCCCTTCACGCCCCTACATAACATTTTATTTAGCAGCTGGGGGAGTAGTGAAGAGAATACTATGCTACATAGACCTGGTGCCAACCTGCAGCTCGGGGCGGCATGCACTCCTTTGGCACTTTTTGTGCAGCCCTTAGGGTCCTGTCAGACACTAATTTGTGTTTCTCTGTTGTCCTGTTATAGTAGTGATTTCTAGCAGCCTCATGTAATATGTGTCCAGTCTATGACTGTCTACTGCAGCATATCCCCAGTCTCCAACAACTCCTGTATCATGTTCATAGTATCTGACAGTCTCCTGCAACATGTTCACAGTCTCTGACCATCTCTTTTACCATGTCTGCAATCTCTGACCATCTCTTGTATTATATCCACAGTGTCTAACCATCTCTTGTACCATGTCTGCAATCTCCGACCATCTCTTGTATCATGTCTGCAATCTCTGACCATCTCTTGTATCATGTCTGCAGTCTATGACAATCTCTTGTATCATGTCTGCAATTTCTGTCCATCTCTTGTACTATGTCCACAGTGTCTAACCATCCCTTGTAGCATGTCTGCAATCTCTAACCATCTCTTTTACCATGTCTGCAATCTCTAACCATCTCTTGTAGTATGTCTGCAGTCTATGACCATCTCTTGTATCATGTCTGCAATCTCTGTCCATCTCTTGTAGTATGTCCACGGTCTTTGACTATCTTTTGTATCATGTCTGCAGTCTATGACCATCTCTTGTATCAGTTCTGCAATCTCTGACCCTCTCTTGTAGCATTTCCATAGTCTCTGACCATCTCTAGTATCATGGCCATAGTCTCTGACCATCTCCTGTATCAAGTCTGCAGTCTCTGACCATCTCTTGTATCATGTCTGCAATCTCTGACCATCTCTTGTATAATGTCTACAGTTGCAGACCATCTCTTGTATCAGTTCTGCAATCTCTGACCCTCTCTTCTAGTATTTCCACAGTCTCTGACCATCTCTTGTATCATGTCTTCAGTCTCTGACCATCTCTTGTATCAGTTCTGCAATCTCTGACCCTCTCTTGTAGTATTTCCACAGTCTCTGACCATCTCTCGTATCATGTCTGCAGTCTCTGACCATCTCTTAAATCATATCCACAGTCTCTGACCATCTTCCGTATCATGTCTGCAATCTCTGACCATCTCTTGTATTATGTCCACAGTCTCTGACCATCTCTCGTCCCATGTCTGCAATCTCTGGCCGTCTCATGTAGTATGTCTGCAGTCTTTGACCATCTCTTGTATCATGTCTACAGTTGCAGACCATCTCTTATATCAATTCTGCAATCTCTGACCCTCTTGTAGTATTCCCACAGTCTCTGACCATCTCTTGTATCATGTGTGCAGTCTCTGACTATCTCTTGCATCATGTCCAGTCTCTGACCATCTCCCGTATCATGTATGCAGTCTCTGAACATCTCTTGTATCATGTCTGGAATCTCTGATCATCTCTTCTTTTTACATCCACAGTTTCTGACCATCTGTTGTACCATGTCTTTAGTCTCTAACCATCTCTTGTAGTATTTCTGCAGTCTCTGACCATCTCTTGTATCATGTCTACAGTTGCAGACCATCTCTTGTATCAGTTCTGCAATCTCTGACCATCTCTTGCATCATGCCCACAGTCTCTGACCATCTCTTGTATCATGACCATAGTCTGTTGTGTTTCTGCTGTCTCTGATGATAAATATTTAGTGAACTTTATGTGTGGCCCTTTGGTGATGTAGGGGGCCACATGCAAGGCCCCTGTAACAAGAAAAGTTGATAACTGCTGTAGAGTGACAACCAGAGGCGTAACTTAAAGCGTGTGGGCCTGTTGTCATAGGGAACCTTCTTCGGGACGAAGTCTGGGAGTGTGTGCAAGGTCTTGCGAGAAGAATTATAGTAGCTTCCCTCTGTGCCTATGGGAAGAATACAGTCAATATGCAGTATAATGAGTTAAGACAAGCTGGTGGAGTTCAATGAGTGCTTAGCGCCACTTTTTCAAGATGACTTTTAAGTCATGTATCGAGACAGGTAGGAACAGACCGTGTCACGGGCTAAGGAGAGACGCTGTCCTTCTACACACGTGTGCGGGGCTCTGAAGTGTAATGTGGCCCCCGATCTGAAGGTGTCGTCATCCCACACTGAGGTAAAGGTAAAATACGTGGCTTGCAGTATGTCAAAACACAGGTTTCTCACTTGCTTTCCACATTTAATGTGTTAAACAGAAATCGATCACATTATACAGATTACTTTCTTTATAGTGGCAACACAGGCCATATGGAAAAGTGAATGAATTTGTATTAGGGAATTACCAATACTAACATATAGAATACTAAACAGAGAAAATGAATGTCTTAACAATCACAAAACTGAACAAAGATAGTATAAACAAAGTGGGACTAACTTGTATCAAAGAGGAGAGCACAAAACATGCGTTACTCATTTGCATTCTGAGTTTATTGTGAGCTTGTTGGTATTATACCACAAATCATTAGAGCTCCCTCTAGCTGCAGCCTAGTAATAGCATTACTGGGAGGTTTATTCATTTACTTGCTCCCCTGTGGCCCCTAAGAAGCAATATGTTATACCTATAAATCAAAAGTGCAGCGCTAAAAATAATCTATATATCTGACCAAACACGATATAAAAGCTTGGATAAAAATATCAAATATACATCCGTATCCGAGGTTAAAATGGATAAACTTATGTGGATAAGTAACACCAAATACAACAATAAATAAAAGTTCATATGGTGATATTCGTGCCTATGATTCCAACCGCAGCGATGCTTTAGTGCTTGTGCTTGAAGGTATAGTAAAAGTGCACACTCACTAGATGCGCATTGGAAATGGGCATATAAATAAACCCTCAGAGATCCACTTTCAGGAAGCGAGATATGCTGGGAGTAAGGATAACCTCCCTCTGGGTAGTATGCAGCACAGCAGAAGCTGTGTAATCAGCTCAGCCAGAGGTCCCCTTTAAAGAATGGATAGGTGTTGCAGCCTGTGTTACAGGGACTCCCTCCTCTGGATACTGGAATAGGCCAGACTCAAGTGATAGGTTCTGAAAATTAGTAGCCCCACAGGGGAGGCAAAAAAAAAGGTGCCCATAGTGTAGTATTTAAAATAATCTATTATTCCAAAAAAGCTCAGATAAAAACATAAGTAAATGGCCACAAAAGCAAGGTGATTGCAGGACTGAGATTGCCACTAAGATGGCCGCCCGGACCTTCACGAGGCTCTGGCGGCGTGACAGCATGGCCTATTGGCTCCTCCGCCATTTTACATTTTCCTTGCATGTGATTAGCTATTCTTTGTAAAGTGAAACTTTAACTTATTTACTAAGCTCTGGAACAAATGCACTTGCAGAGTACACAGTCTATTTGTGTAGCGCAGATCCTTTGGCTGGTACTGCTATCATGTCCCGGGTTCTATTTCCCGCCAGTGTAATGACAGCCAGGCATGCAGCAGCATCCACCCTTCTGGTTCAATGAATAGTCTAGGTTTCCTTTTTTTAGTTTACGGGATAACTTGTTTACTGGATGACTTTAGTTGCTGCATAACTTGAATAGGCCGGAGGGGGCTGTAGGATAGTCCAGAATGTTGAACAATAATAAGAGGATGACCTTTCTTCTGCAGCTATTCCTTAGAAAAGTTCCTTAGCAATAGCTCTGGGAATGGACAGTACTGGAGCACCATAAGCAATGTTCCCGGCCAGACAAACCTCAGTCTCTGTGTAACAGGGTATTAGCAACAGTAGCAATCATCAGGATCCTGCTACTCATAGGTCCTTGGCTACTTGAATACCTCCCTCAGAACCAGGCAGACAGTTACTTAATGGACTCTCCAGACTGGATCCTAGGTAAAATCCCCCTTCTTTAGCTTGAAGTCTCTCAGAACGTAGGGCCCCCAACCATAGCTTATCTGGGGGCTTTGCTGAGCTCTTGATAGATGCCTGAGAGGGTGGCAGCCCTCCAGGCTGGATGCTTCTCCAACTGGACAAGAACACAGATTACTCCAGTTCCAGACTATTTATGTGCACTGCAACCACCTACTGGGCACACCTCCCCAGGGATTGGCTATGAACCCCATACATATTAAAGCCTATTTTTGCCTTGCTACACTCCTATGTTCTGAAGCTTTCCAGAAAACAAGGAGATGCAATCAAGCCTGCAGCCCATGGGACCCTGGTCAGTTCAAAGCAATCAGAAATAGCTCCACTGATTACAGAGAAAAACTAAATTTCCCTGACAGCCTAGCACCTAACTAGGAGGGTGCTACATTTTCTTTAGTAAATTCACCCCAAAGTATTACTTTTACATGTGTGCTATTCTGTTATAGGGCCAATGACCTTGAAACAATGCCACTTTTAGAGAAGATGTACAAATCAGTAAACTGGAGATGTTTGAAGAACAAAAAAAAGTCTAGCATTTCTTTATGTGCATCATCATGGAGGTGTAATAAATGTATTTACACTGAAATTGTGAAAGTATGCACATCTATCCAATGATAACTGCAAACATTAAACATTTCCAAATCACTAGAATATATAATAAAGTAACATTATAGGGTCATTACAACATTCTGAGATAGATTCTGCGAGACAAAGTATTTTGTTTCTCATGTTGTAATGATGAGCTAAAAGGGAACCTGATTCCCTTACATAGGTGCTCCACCAGACATTGAAGTCTATAAATTTAGAACATTCCTTTCTTGTTTGAGGTCAATGACTTACTAGATCGCGATGACTTACTAGATCGCATACATTCCCATTCAATTAAGTATTTTTGGTCACTATAGATAAACAAACATCTACTCTGATTAGATGTGGTTTGGCAGAACGTGTGACAATTGAAATTTCTAAACTGGAAGTTTCATTGAAGTTACTAAAAAAAAAACAAACCAGGCTCCAGTGTGTGTTACACAGCAACAAATTATGCCAAAATGTGCAGAATAAAATGGGAAGCTTTTGCCGCCCTGTCCAGTGAGATGATGGGGCCACAAAACAGTCTAAGTCACTTCTTTTAAGACCACTTGCACATGGGGCTGTCTAGAAGCAGTGCATCTCTTCCAGCTTTTTACTGTGCCTGGGAAGGGTAGGTGTAGCATCCAGCTCTGATGCAGGCAGCCTGAAAAAGTTTATGACTGTCTGCGGCCATATGGGGCTGAAGGCTGTACCAAGTCTAGGCCTTCATCCCTGAACACACAGGGCTCTAAACATGGGTACCACTCAGTTAAGCATTCAGTCCTTTTCAGCCACAGCTTACCATTGTTTTTGATAGGTCGCCTGCACTTGACTGCATTTGCAAGTGTAAATGGGACCTTAATAAAACTAATTAGGATTAACTAATGGTTGGTAAGTTAAACTTTAATTTGCCTCCTTTCAGATATGAATGAAGAGCCTGACTTGGCTGTCGCAATGACAGCCTAGCCCTGCATTTTACTGTATTCTCACTGGGAAAGCTTCCTGTTAAAATCCCTGGCAACATGTTTTGTGTTATAGTTCCTGATACTAAGCAGGGCCATTGGCCCTAACAAAAAAGGATTGAGGTGCAAAATCTAGGAAGCCACCTGGTGTTCACCAGCACATCCTATAAGAAGTGATGGTCATTGCTGTGGGACAGCCCCGAGATTGCTGCCCTCAGGAGCACCCAGTCTGCCAACAGCAAAGAGATGAAAAGAAATAAGAGTATGGTCTAAGACAAGGGTCTCCAAACTTTCTAAACAAAGAGCCAGATTACCGTCCCTCAGACTTTAAGGGGATCTGGATTGTGGCCAGTGGGGTAAACAGTGCTACATTTTTGACACTAGGAATAGTGCCCCTTCGTTGATGTCAATGGTTGGAATTATGCTCTATTGTAGGTGTCAGTGGAGTGAATAGTGTCTCATATCAGTGGGAGGAACAGTGCCCCAAGGGCTAGATAAAGAGAAGTAAAGGCACACAGTTTGAAGACCACTAGTCTAAGGCAAGCAAGAAGTTAGGGATGATGCCAAATAGGGAGAGGTCAGAGCAGGCAGCATAAAGGAATCCTGGTTCGAGGAAAGCAAGGCCATCAACAGAAATCAGAAATTAGATCCAAAAATCAGTGGCCAGGTCATGGAAACTGGAGCCTAAGAACAGAGACTCAGATAGATGTTTTGTTCAAGAGCTTCACTGTATAGCACTCAAGGGCAGCTATAAACTAAAACCATTAGATTACGGCAGGTAGCATTCAACTATTCAGTAACTTTTGCCATCAAAAATTGATAGATAGTGGTCGAAGTTGTCATGTGCCCAGTATAACAACTGCCTGGAAACTTACAGTACGTATGCTTTTATTAATGTTGTTTTATCATACGCAATTATATCATCTCATAACACAATGCATCACAATCTGTGCAGTAATGACTATCATGCCTAATGATCTGTAGCTACACCATTATAGTTAGCTTGAATCTTTATACCTTCATATCATCATTTCAATTTCTTAAACAATTTATTTATTTTACTTTTTTTAAGTACATTTTCTCTGTTTATTTAATTTTTCAGCCCAGCTCTTCTTTTAAACAAAGCTTCTGAAATCTTAGAGAAACACACCGAACATCATCTTATCTTGTTACCTTCCCAGCTACTCTTTCTAATATTATAATCACATTTCAATTTTTCTTTTCATTATGAGGCTCATATGGCAGAATCAGGAACCATCAAAATAACTAGTCAAATAGCAGGATATAATTATGGGTTGCTTATTCCAGTTCTTTATCTCTTGAACTCAGCAAGATTTGTAATACAGTGCAGGAGTCTCCTGGGAAATATTGAAGGCTGCAGGATGGATGTAAAGCCAAAAAAGTGAGAAATTCGTTGAGAGAATTTGCATGTCTCCTGCTCTAAGTTTCTTCTCCGAGCTGCTTATTAACCGAGTGACATGAGAGGATAAGAGGACTGCAACAGGAGAATGGTGCCAAAAACCGATGAGACTCATTTTATTTTCTGTAATGGGTTTTTCTGGGTGGTATGTTCAGGGCTGCTGTTAGAAACCACGGGGCCCCATACAGCCAACATAAAAGGGCCCCCCAAAAACACAGTTTACTATGCTTCAGTTGTGAATTTACACAGTGAGTGATAGGTACTGATCACTCATTGTGTTCATTCAGGGGGAAAAAGGGGGCTGGTAAATGCAACATACAGTATTTACAGGACCCTTCCCCCACTCTCCATCCTGAAGGCTCCCATTGTGTGTTAGCATCTGCTGGTGGGAAGCCTGCAGCACTGTGGGGGTAGAGGCACTCAGGGGGGCCTGGGCAGCAAAGGGAAATGTATGGTGCATAGTGAGGGTGGTTTGTGTGGTAGGGGGGAAATTACTAAAACTGATCATGTGTATGGGTCCCGCTGCAGCAGCTGAAAGCCAATAGGAGGGAGAAGAGAATAATCCAGCTTTCAGCTGCTGCAAAGAGAGTCATACAGGGGATCAATGCTAGTAATTGCCCCCCCTCCGCTGTGCCGATCACCCTCCCTGCCCACACCCAGTTCACCCAGCTGCCTGGGCCACCCTGTTGGCTTGGGCCCATTACAGGAGGACTGTTGGTACCCCCTTATTCACGGTACTGGGTATGTTCAGGTATACCTTTTACAGTAGAGTCCAGATTCTCAAGTAATGGTACGTGTAGGGGCTTATGAGGGGCTTCTTTCACTACATATTGTTTCATGTTCAATTTAAAGTAGAGCTATAGACACACTAAAAAATCAAAAATGCTTTGTAGACTGGTCATACCACTTGGACCAGGCTCTCTATTTATCTAGGTATCCACTGAAACATTTTGTAAATAGAACAAGCAGAACTCAGCGCTACAGGTGAAAAAGACCCTCAAGACAAAACAGTCCACAAAAGCTTCAGAGCAGACTCCTCTTCAATCCTGTCAATATGGACATATAGATGTAGCCACCACTGACGACCTCCACATCACACACTATATTGACCAAGCTGCCCTCTTTAATTTGGGGAAAACCAGTGCTAAAAAACATTCATAGGGAGAAGCTCAGAGCTCTGAGGAAGAGGGTGTCACTCTTGGAATGTGTAAGCTGTGCCTTGGTGGATGGGCATGCTTCCAGTGGTTTGATGGGAATTGTTATATACACTTGATTAGTTTTTTTGTGAGAATATTGGCATTTAATTTATCTAATATAGAATCTTACAGTAATGCACTAGGCTGGTGCACCTTCCTCAGATACTTATTTTGTAAATACCTGTTTATCTTACCTGTAGGACCATTAGATAGGCCCCTTGTTTCATGGGTGATAAGTCTTTTCCTTCTACACTAAAATCACTCCAGCATTGTAATCCTTCCTGCTGGTGTTTAGGGCTAATTCACATGGACGCTCAGACCTGTATAGCACTAAGAGCCAAGTGTAAATGTTTTTTCACTTGCTATCAAAGGGCTCAAAGGCACTTATTCCTGTTGGGAATACAACAGCATGTACTATATAGTATTGTGTTAATATCACTTGACCAGTAGATGGCACTTTACACTAAGGTTATCAGTTGTGCATATGTGTAAAACTTGTTGGTTCTCTCTCTTCCTCTCTTCTTCCTTCCTCTCTTCAATGTCTGCTGAAATGTGCTGTGTATGTTTGCAACTTAAGTCACACAAGTAAAACAGTGTTCTGCCTCATCACAAACTACCAGTGTCTTCTCTAACACATAACCAACAATTCCCATATAACATGAAGAAGCATGGTGAACTGCATGCAGGCAGCCCATATTGGCAAACAGATGACCATCTTCTGTACAGACTCATCCACAAAGTCGAGTTTAACAAGTATGCAGGGATGGGTGCATGGCCTCTGATGCAGAGCTTGTGCATCCAAGACTGTGCAGTTGTGGGCTGCCTGCTCACAGCTCGCCATGGCTCTGCACATTTTATGAGAATGAGCACCTGTGTGACTATGCCCCTTGATAGCCCTAAGAGTGAACAGTTATGCCCAGTTAGGCCTATCCCATAGGGCCAAAGCCCATCTGTGGAAGCTTATGTAAATGATGTCTTGCATAACATCAAAACAAAATTTACACATTCTTCAAAATGTTACCATTCCTGATGTCTTGCCTTTATTTTAGCTGAGGATATAGAGCTGTGCATTCCAAGTCTCTGCTGCATTCTCAGCATCCTTGTCTTGCTAGGATATACAGAGCACCTCGCTGGGATGTAGTCAGTTATACTGAGCATACACAGGACTTGTTGGTATCTTCTACGGAGAAAAGAAGTGTGATGTACCTTATAGGGGACCGAGATCATGAAGGCAGGCTCTTTTGTATCTACTGCCCAAGCACCCCTACAAAAGTACAGGAGGAAACGAGTGCTGCAGCATGTAAATTGCAGAACCCCAAACTGGGGATGCTGACCAGGAAGTTCCAGCAGAACATGCAAGCAGGAGTGTCAGGCGAAGAGTCAGAAGGGGATTCATCAGAAGTTAAAGGGGACCTCTGGCTTGTCTGAGGGTTCAGGATGGCATAACATGATAACATGTAGCAGGAGTATACAGTGAGGAACAGAAGTATTTGAACATCCTGCAATTTTGAACATCATACAATTTGTTTTTTAAATTCTGTCTCTCAGAGTGGGAATGCACCTACAATGTGAATTTCAGACCCTTCCATGATTTCTAAGTGGGAGAACTTGCAAAATCGCAGGATGTTCAAATACTTCTGTTCCTCACTGTACATAGAAGTCACAGCTGAATCTGAACATAGACATAGGCACTTGGCAACAGCATGGAGAAGAATCAAAGTCACAGATCACGTCCAGGTCAGCAAAGTGTGGGCAATGCAGTACCAAACCAGAAGCCAGATCAAAGTCAGGAATAAAGCCAAGGTCAGAAACTGATTGAGCAGTAGTAAAGACATGGATCCAAAATCAGGTCCGGAAGAACCTAGGTTGATAACAGGAAACTTATGCAGAACCCAAGTCAGGAAGCAAGGAACATGCCTAGACCATTCAGCACTGACACTGAGCTACAGCATCCCTTAAATAAGCCATCTGGTGCCAATGCTGACTCTGGGCATGCACACACATCCGTGCACACACCGTGGTGCATGCGCATTCCTTTACGCACATACACACACCTGGTCATCACTCTACATGCAGAGCTGCAAGCAGAGCTATGCTCTTATATAAATATCAGAGCCAGCTGGCTAACAGAAATTAGCTGACAGGAAGATAAGATTTAGGAATTCAGCATCCAGATCCAATGGATTCATCAGGAGGGATGTTTGGGGTTCTTAGACTTACCTTAGATCAGTGGTGGCAAACCTCGGTCAAGTATTATTGTAGATCATTAAAGTGATTCTAAAGGATATTTTTTTTGTAAGTAACAAGCAAGTTATACTTACCTGCTCTGCGCAATGGCTTTGCACAGAGAAGCCCCAATTATCTTCTTCTTTGGTCCCCCGCTGGCAGTCCTAGCTCCTCCCCCCTGCCTAGTGCCCCCAATAGCAAGCCTCTTGCTATATGGACACTCGAGCAGGCTCGCTCCAGACCTGCACTCTGTAAGTCCAGTCGCACACAGAGCGCAGCTTGGGCCCACCCCCTGCTCCCTCCTCATTGGCTCACTGGCTGTGATTGAAGTGTGAGTCAATGAGGAGAGAGACCTCAGAGACCCCATTCACATCACTGCATCAAGCTGAGGCATACGTAAATATACAGGGGGGGGGGGACTGTACAGAGAGAGTTTTTTTTTACCCTGATCCATAGAATGCATTTAGGTAAAATAAAACCTTGAGCCTTTAGAATTACTTTAAAGTTCAAATCTGGGATCCACACTGCCGGGGTCAATTGTGTGCTTTGTTATTTTGTCTAGGGGAGAGGAGGAACACTTTGTCTTACCTGGTCCTCTGCTCCCCCAGTGGATGGCGCTCCACCACAATCTGGCATTAGACAGTTCCTCAGCCACAACACATCCAATGCAGGGCTAAGGTGTATTGGTCTTGATGATGTCAGGACTAGACTGCTGGAGTGTGCTGGAGAATACACTGTAGGGACTGGTCTTGTACCATGGAGAAGCAGGTTAGTAAATCATCTTTTATTGTTCCCCTAGACCTAAACAAGCATTACTACATGATCATTTTTTAGTTGCCTGGAGTTGGACTTTAAGAATGTTCCCCAGGAGGCTTGTTTTGCCTTCCTCTGGACCATAGCTGTAGGAGCTTGAAGAAGTTTAACTTGAAGGACATCAGTCTGTCTTCAACCTTGTTAGCTATTTAACACCCTGTGGATGTCCACTCAGAGCTCTCTCCTCCTGAAATCCCCACTTAGTACCACTTTTAAACACCATCCACCAGTGTCCTAACTATCTGCAGGTGCCACATGCAAAAATATTGCAGAAGGACATGCTTATAGCTTTCTTTTCCAGAGTTATATTTCAGCTTTATTTTACTTGTAAATATGCTTTAATACAAAGCAGAGGCTTTTAGTACTGGTGTGCGGACATCTATATAAATCCCATTACCTGCTTAACAGGGTGAGAAATTGTATCCAGTTAAACCAGAACTATTACATTTTTTAATCAATGCTTTTTTTAGAATGGGATTTTGGAAACATTTTCTTCACTGTAATATCCAAAGTCTCTGTACCATAGCATGTTCCACAGCCTGAAAATTACCAGCACAATGTCCTCAGCAAGGTTTAGCCTCTTGTCAGCAAGTCTGTTCCTAAAGTAAAAGGGTAAAATAACAGATGCCAAGCTGAGTGGATGCTATTAGCAGTGTAAAAAAAATAAAATTTACTTAGTAATCCTAAACCACGATTTATTATTTGGAGAAATTCACAATTCATTGGCGATGTGAAATTACTTGTAAATCGTTCTTTTATTCGGAAATATGAACTGTATGAATTAGTGACTGCAACTCCATGTGAGCTGCATGCTATACATATCAGCATCCTTGGGATGATGGTCAATAGTCTTGCTGTGCAACACAAGGGTCCAAGATTCTCCTCCTACCAATGGTGTTATCTAGGTTGGGCTTCCACGTTAACAATTTTGAAAGGTTTTCTAATAACATTCCAACAAACCTGAAAGCTAAAATGGTTTCTATCAAAAATGAACCCTACTGTGGTAGGAGTATTATATCCTAGACATTGTTGGGACACAGAGACTGTTGTGAATTGAACATTTTGTAAAACAGTGGAAAAATAGCTTTGGATAGACTTGAGAAGAGTTAAAGTGTATGTCCAACCAAAGGCTTTTTTTTCTTAGTTTTGAATAGGGTGGAGCCAATAGGAAGATTTATCTGTTGACTAAACAAGAAGTGAAAGAAAATCTGTTCTTTTTAGAGAACTGATAATGTCACCTCTAACCCTGGATGAGCTCACAGTTTAGTGTCTCTGTCACAGCCAAACTGACTCACATCATGGCCAGCTTGGGCAGGAGCCAATTAGCTTGCTGACAAGTCTTGGTCGTATGAGAAAATCAAGGTAAACTCACTCAAGAACAGTACAAGCATAATATTCTCTATGACCAGGTTCTGTATATGTGACAAGAGTATGGACTGAGAAAGGCAAAGACAAAAACATGAGTGTCTTTGCAAGCAAACTTTCCACTGCAAGTTTATGGGTCAGACCTGCTTTAGCTAGATCAATCTCACAATGGATGGAAACTGTGTACAGCTGTGTAAATATAACTGTAATTCCAACACTGTTCTGAGACTGAAAATGAATGGGCCACATAGTAATGCCGATTCCAACGCATTTCACCCCACAAAGAACTTAACCATGGACTCTCCATGATCAAGCCCTTTGTGGAGTGAAACACATTGAAGCAGGAGGTGAACAGGCAAGACTATATGTTGTAAACCCTCTACTTATTATATTAAGGCATGTTTTACCTCATTGATGGCATCCGTGCCTTTCAAGTTCATTTCTACTTGACAAGTGGAACAACTGAGTAGGAGACCTGATCAAGGAAAGCGGTAAGTTTGGAGCATCATAGCTACTATTGATTCCACAGACTCTTCTGAAACTGTTCTGAAATCCAGGAACAGTCAAAATAAATCCATATTCTTTTTTAAAATTTATTTTTCTAGTGGGAAAAATATTCTTTCTTCATCCTATCAGTGACAGTCAAATAATTCCCAATTGCCCTTCTAAACAGCAGTGACACTAATCCAAATACTATACAGGCACAGTGGTCAGCATTTCAGACTAGTCCACAACTAATGGTTTTTGTCTGCTGTTTGATTTTGAAAAAAAAAAAATGAATAACTGTTTCTAATTGCCCCCATCTGAACTAGTGCAACAATAAATTTTATTCATGTCTGGTTTAATTTTAACCTCTATTTTACTTTTATGATGTCAGCATCGAAATCCAACATCTTGAGCCCGCTAGGGATGCCACCCCCATTAATAGGCAAACGAACAGCAGATGTAACATAAGCATGATCTAAAAAAAGAAAGAACCAATGGAACACACAAAAGTCAAGTAGTTACTTAAGTAAACAGTAAATTTGCTTCATGAACAATAGGAATCGCTAGAGACATTGAACCATCTGCAAAGACCATTTCTTTGGGGAGTATGTCTACACATGTAAATTCAAACAGGAGAATAAAACTGAAATTCCCTTTTGAGGTCTTTATTTAATTATTAACACATATATGATGCCTGTTCATCGGCAGATATGAGTCAGAAAGAATCACGCAGAAAGATAAACACTAGCTAGTGTGATTTTCATTCTCTTGCCTTTTGAGTCGTCCATGAATAATTCACAAAGACGACGCCAGAAGTGGCATATTCATTTTTGAGAAAATAAGTACGTCGGATCTAGAGGGCTGATATTGAAATGTATTTGAAAATGACAAGCCTGTATTTTGTTGTATCTCTGTATGAGGGGAGAAAATGTCAAAACTATTTTCAAACACAATGCCATATAATTGAGACCATTTGTCCCTTTTTGTAGTACGTCAATTTCATAAAGGGGGGGGGGTCAAGTTTAAAAAAAGGAAAGATAAAATGTAAGTAATCATTGACTTTGGTTGCCAAGCTTTCGAAATATCTGTAATCATTTTCGTTGGTTTAGGGTTGGTACAAAGGCTGTTTTTAGCCAGAGATTTAAAGTGGACCCATAATTTTAACTTCAAAATAAAGTATAGTCAACTTACCATAAAAACAAATAAACAAAATAAGGTATGGTCCATTTTTAGTGAAAATGCATTTTGAGTCTCTCTTTCTTTTCCTCTGGGGAAAAAAAATGTAATTAAAAAAGTCCCCCTGCCTGTCCAAAAAATGAAAAGAGGGTATCCAAATGGTACCGGGAATTTGATGTGAGTTTAAACAAGATAGAGAGGGGGCAAAAACATTTGAAGAGCCTACTGGCTCAGGTTAGGCTGCTCACAACAGACAAGGCTACCTTCCAGTGGGTACCCCAGCAGGTTACCAGAAAAGAACGCGCATATTTGGAAGGAGCGCCAGACCAAAAGATAAAAGAATCCAAGTAAATTTATTATTATTGTGTTAAAGACATCCAATGTGTTTCGGGGTCAAAGGCACTCCACCTTCATCAGGGCTTCAGTTAAAAATGAGAACCTTGAGTGGACTCAAGTAAAGGCTATCCTGTTTGAATCTGTGTAGGAACGATGATTGCTGGATTAGGATTTCTGGCCAGCAATGTCTACATCAGTCAAAATAAGAATGTAATGGACTGCCTGACAGCACCTCTATCAATCCCCTGGCAGAGCCTCCCCAGAGTGCGGAGTCTAAGCACCGGAGCACTTGTTCACCAGGGCCCCTGATGGTGGGGATGGACTTGGAGTGCTCCAGTACCAGGTCGCAGCTGCTAGGTATCTCCAACAGGGGTAGAGGAGTCTGACAGGAGCTCCAGGGGGCTATGAGTCTGATGTGAGGGAGCCTAGTGATCCCTGCGGGATGGATGAGCTAAATCAAAGTCATACAGGCCGGGTCGGTAACTAGCGGGTCGATGAGGTACAAATCGGTAGGCAAAGGATAGTCGGGTCACACGCAGGGTCAATACCAAAAGATCAGATTTAAAGGGGAACATCCAGGAGCAGAGTCAGGCAGGCCAAGGGTCAGGACAGGAGAAGGCAGCAAGGTCAAACAATCCAGATCAAGATACTCACAACACAGGTAACAGCATACAAAGACCATTCGGCAACAAGTGTCTGTGCAGGGTTGTTTTAAATAGCCCACCCTGCACCTGACAGGTGCAGCCTAGGTACTAGTGCCTGCCTAGTACTGTCAAGACGACGGGTGCGCCTGGGTCCTAGTGCCCTGCCACCTACACGTCTTGGCAGACACCTACGCCTGTGTAGATCCATGCGTCTCGATGGTCCCTGACAAAGAAACTCCTTTTATCTCCCGAAACACATTAGCTGTCTTTTAACACAGTATCAATACATTTATTTGGACTCTTATCTTTTGGTCTGGCTCTCCTTCCATATATGCATGTTCTTTTCAAAAAATAAAAAGAGACAGCAGCAAAACTGACCTTCAATCTGTAGCTGTCCCTCACAGAATAAGATGTTCTCGGTCTGAATGAAGATTATGAATGCAAGGCATCAAGGCCTCTGAGGGCATGTCACCAGGGTATGAACGTTGTTGTGCTGAGGTCATTATGATGCATCGTCTGGGTACATCACCAGGGTACGGACGTTGTTGTGCTGAGGTCATTATGATGCATCGCCTGGGTACATCACCAGGGTACAGAAAGTTGTTGTGCTGAATTCATTATGATGCATCGCCTGGGTACATCACCAGGGTACAGAAAGTTGTTGTGCTGAGGTCATTATGATGCATCGCCTGGGTACATCACCAGGGTACGGACGTTGTTGTGCTGAGGTCATTATGATGCATCGCCTGGGTACATCACTAGGGTACAGAAAGTTGTTGTGCTGAATTCATTATGATGCATCGCCTGGGTACATCACCAGGGTAAAGACGTTGTTGTGCTAAGGTCATTATGATGCATCGCTTGGGTACATCACCAGGGTACGGACGTTGTTGTGCTGAGGTCATTATGATGCATCGCCTGGGTACATCACCAGGGTACGGACGTTGTTGTGCTGAGGTCATTATGATGCATCGCCTGGGTACATCACCAGGGTAAAGACGTTGTTGTGCTGAGGTCATTATGATGCATCGCCTGGGTACATCACCAGGGTACAGAAAGTTGTTGTGCTGAATTCATTATGATGCATCGCCTGGGTACATCACCAGGGTACAGAAAGTTGTGCTGAGGTCATTATGATGCATCGCCTGGGTACATCACCAGGGTACAGAAAGTTGTTGTGCTGAGGTCATTATGACTGTCTAGCCTGGAGAAAAGACAGAGGACCCTGCAGAGTTCAGAAAATGTGAGGGTAAAAAAAAGGAAAAAATGTATTTACTTCCCTTGGGTGCTGAGAAACATACCATCCAATAACCAAAGTAAGCTTACTACAATGATACCAAAACTATTTAAGCTGGAAAAAGGCATCTACAGTGTTATTGAATCAGTATAGATTAACAGAATATTACAAACATGTGCTTGCCATGGGTACAACCACACTTCCCCTAATCTAAACAGCCAGAATGCCTGTCCTTATCTTAAATGCCCCATAGGCTACTGACTACCTTAAAAGACCTAAAATAATATAAACAGTAGACAACAACACAAAATGAATAACCACCAATAAAGCTGTGACTACAGATCAAGGTGGGTGGGTAGGCAAGGAGCGCATCAGGCAGCTAGAGTCTTCAAGGAAGCACCCTAACCCCTAGCACTACACTAAGTAGAGAGAAGTCAGTCCATTCTTTTACATCAACCCAATAATTCCTAATGTTTATGTCCAGCCAAAACATTTTTTTGGCTTTGGATAGCGTGGGGAGAGATCAGAATGCCTGTTGGATTTTTAGTGCTGTCCAGTTTTCTGTTGGAGAGATTTCTTCTTACTGTCCAGTGCCAGTAGTTTCAACAGTCAGAAAATGAGACAAAAATCTGCAACCACAACACACTGTAGAGTTGGGGTAGGCTAGAACCCTTTTCAGCATTTTTGCTATCTGTGCCCTTTCATATTTTCCCTTACCTCCTGATACTTTAACAGCAATTAGAAAAAATATCTCTAAAGGTACCCCAAATAACAGTAAATATGTGACAGGGGCGGTAATCTTCTTCAACTCAATTATAAAAATAAAATATAAAATTAAGACTGTACATACACTTTAAATAACATTACCAGGGTAACAATACCCCATTTTAAAAAATTCATGCTCGTAGCAACCAGGGCTCCTTTTCATTAATGCTCAAGGGGCCATCATCAGACAACAATCAAACTGAAACCTATCCTGAAGGTCTTAATTTAACTATATGATGTAGGAACATAACTCTAGTTCTTTATAAGAACACACTGATATATCAGAACCATTATGTTTTCTATAAGTTGAGGGCTTGCAACAAATTGATCATGGTCTACCTGTGAGCTGCAGCCAAGTGACAGGTAGACCGCAATCCCCCTGTGCCAGCCACTAGCTCCTGACACTGCCTTCTGCCTCTCAGACCTCAGGTCAGAGCAGAAATAAACATTTCAGAGCCAAGGTTAGTCCTAGGATCCTCTTTGGTTTGGACTTGTCATACAATACAGCCAAGGTGGCCTAGGAAGATTTACCTTACTCTGTGCAGCTGCATCTGAAATCTGGTGAGTGAATTTCACAGAAGAAAGGGGTGATTTGAGCTGTGGGTGATTTTAGCTTAGTGGGATAGATGTTTGTACTTGAGTTGGGTGTTGGCGGGATGTGGGCTGCTGTAGCTGGCCAGCTAAGACCAGTCCTAGGTTGCTAATATGGTTCACATATATGTGTATACCAAACCTGCCAATAACCTCAGTACAGTGTATATGTTAAAGCCAAAAGCAGAATCATTGCTGTAATTTATGTCTTTGATTGTTATATGACATTTATATATTCATTGTGTTAGCAGAAGCAAAAAAGGAAAATATGCCTTTAAGAGTTAGTATAGAGCTGAACCAATCACAGCCAGCCTCACACTGTACGGAGCCTTAACCAATCCCAGCCAGTTTCATATTTGTGCCTGTGTAAAACTCCCTGCTAGGATTTTCTAGAGACACATGCTCACCAGACAGAAGAGGAAACAGACAGAGTTCCAATCAGAAAAGCTTTATGGAAGCAGAGAAGGCCAAATAGGTATTTAATGCACTTGTGTTTTCCTCTGTTGTTTAGTAATGCAGGGAGATCTGTATGTAAAAACTGTTGTGTGTGTGTGTTTACTTGTAGTTCCACTGAACTTACCGAATTTACGAACTTATCGAACTTATTGAACTTACGAATCAAGTCACTGTAGAGTAATCATAATCCAATCGAATCTAACGAATCTATCGAGATAAGCTATTGAATCAACCCAATGTAATACGAATTAAACCATTGTAATATGAAAGAAATAAGCCATTGTAAGCTGTTATATGAAGAAGATTGAAGTTATTAAAGAAGTTAACTAAAGTATTTGGTGTGCTCTTTAAACCGACTGCATCCATAGAGCGGCATTGGAGGAATTACAGAGTAAAGTCAGTCTAATCAAACAAAGAAACAGCAATTGCATAACTTTTCTAATGCCACAGCGCACTAGGCACCAAAGGGTGCTGTGCCTGCCACAGCTGCCTCATCTGTGGCCCGAGAGGGCAGCCGAGCTCACACCCAACGTGACTATAACCTTCTGAGCAATACAGGACTTTGCCTGATGACTCTCCCTGATGTGGGGGTGGTGGTGGTGACTGAACCCTTATCCACCCTCCTGGGGTTCCAGCCACTGGTCACTTTTTCCAGGCTCAACATCCAGGGAACATCAGTAGAACTCACCCTCACATTTTTTAGAGCAGCACTCTTACCAAATAAAGGCACCACAAGGCTAAATGTGAATAATGTTCTTTACTAAAAAGCCTCAGTTGATTATGGATCCAATACAACAACACAGTTTGGACTCTTGGTCCCAGGCCCTGCTGCTCCTAACCCAGAAATTAGATGGGCCTATGTTCTTCCTGACCCAAGGTGGGGGAAACGGAGGAGTAAACCCGCTCCCTGGCTCTCTTCTCTCTCCTGGAACTAGGATGGGGAAACCCAGGGCACCCTCTTCCAGGAGGGGGGAGAGCAGGAGAAAAGCAGATGATGTTGCCTCTTCCTTCCCCTGACTCCTCAACTCCCAACTAAGACCTGCCTATTCTCCCAGCCTTCTCCCAGGGGGATGAGGCATCTTAAAAGGGACCCATGGGTAGGAGATGTCTGTTAGTTATTCCTGACCTCTGCACTGTCCATTACAAACTACTAGCCCCTACACTCTACATGTTTTACTTTTGACCCCTGTACTCTGCATTGTTCACGCCTGACCTTGGCACTCTGCGATACTTACTACTTACCCCTGAACTTTGCATTAGATACTTCTGACCTCTGCACTCTTAAAACCTTCCTTTCTTTTTAAAGAGGCAATATTAGGTTATCTACTTAAATAGTATGCTGCACCCTGTTGATCCTTGATCGCTTCCATGTTGTTCAGGAATATCTCCACCTCTCCAGGATTTCCTACCCCTGACCTAAGCAATGATTGCTGAAAAGCACTCCTTTCTTTATGCAGTAACTGCTAACTTTGCCTTGGAAAAAAAGTTTGTCAAAACTCTTACCTAGCAAGTTTGTATCCTGACAGCTACAATCTATAATCTAAAAATGAAAAGCACCAGATAGAAGTTTATCAGTATGAATATTTTATTGGGGTGTAATAGATCCTTCTTGCATCAAACATAACCGATTTGAATTAGACATAGTACCTACCTGCAGACTCCAGAATGCTCAGTTGCACTGAATACTTAATTAAAAATGATAACGTTGCTATGATATTATGGCACAGGATTACTGGCGGCAATGCACTTAAGCAGTCAATATTAAGTAGAGCAAAAAAATGTACCATATTTATGATCAATATCTGTAAGCCTCTATGTTTGGTTTACTAAAAGGCTCTAACGTATATGAAATACTAACAGAAGATTAAATAGTGGAGCTAGATAAGGAAAAGTGGCATATAGATAATCTATAGAATTATGTTGTGCAGCATCTATATCGAGTCAATGTGGAGTCATTACATGGAAAATTATTTGATGACTGTTAAAGGAAAGCTCAACTTTCACCCTGGTTTTTATCTTTTCCGAGACTTGAAAAAAAAATGCTAAACTACAAGATTGTGATCACTTTCAAACATGTTTTTGGAGTACTGAAGATTATGGTACCAAGCAGGGCCAGATATCTGCAGAGCCAACATAAGCCATGGCTGCCAGGGGTACCCACAAATCTGTTACTGGCTATCAGTAATACGTTCAGGATTTAATAGATAGGTTTGAGCTGCTGAACTGCCTTCGCTGTTTGGTTTTTGCTGGTGCAACTGAACTGCTAGCAGGGAGGGTAACAGTGTTTGGGTGTAGACCTTGATGAGAACAGGAAATATCCAAGCAAGAACTTTGGAGGCCAAAGGGGAAATAGGTTTCACTGTATATAAGGTCTTAAGAGAACTTCTAGTTGTCAATTCAAGATGCACTGATGTAGATGAGGCAAACCTTCTCCTTCACCCTTTCCATCTACAGCCTCATGTGGCTATGATGTCTGATCGTGTGTTATTAAGGCAAGGTATATGGCTAGGGTTGACAGAAAGAGAATTGGTCTAAGACAATGGTCTCCAAACTGTGGCCCATGGGTCGGATCTCGAGCCCTTGGGGCACTGTTCTTCCCACCGATATGGAACACTATTCCTCCCACTGACACAAACGATAGGGCACCATTTCTTAAACTGACACCAGCAGTCATGCACTATTCCACCCACTGATACCAACAATGGAGCATTGTTCCTTCCACTGACACCAACAATGGAACATTACTTCTCCCACTGATGACAACAATGGAGCATTATTTCTTCCACTTACACCAACAGCGGAGGACTTTTCCTCCCACTGACACCAACAATGGAGCATTATTCCTTCCACTAATACCAGCAGTAAAGCACTATTCCTCCCACTGACATCAACAATGGAGCATTATTCCTCCCACTAATGCCAACAATGGAGCATTATTTATTCCACTGACACCAACAATGGAGCATTATTCCTTCCACTGATACCAGCAGTGAAGCACTATACCTCCCACTGATATGAGGCTGTATTCCTCCCACTGACACAAATGATGAGGCACCACTTCTTCCACTGACACCAACAGTGGGGCACCATTACTCCCACTGACACCAACAATGGAGCATATTTCCTTCCACTGACACCAACACTTGAGCTTTATTCCTTTCACTATGTGGTTACACATATTAATATGTGGTTACACCCCTTTAGCACCTGATGGATAAATTCATGCACTAGCTGTTGGGATTTGAGCACAGGTATCTCTTGTTTGTTGTATTGTTGGGTCAGTAGCCAGACCTGAACCTTGTAGCTCACCCCATTGTGTCTTTTCCCCTATGTTAGCATTGTGTCCACAGTAGCATTTGCGTAGGCAGAGCAGAGTAGGACTGGCCATAGAGGGATTACTTTGATGCAGTTGGCCAGCTTAAGCATGTATTGCAATATGTGTGAACTAAATATACCTATTTATTGCATAGTCTGGGGATATACCAGTGTGCAGAGGGTCCTCAGAATTTCTAGTGTTAATATGTGGTTACACCCCTTTAGCACCTGATGGATAAATGCATGCACTAGCTGTTGGGATTTGAGCACAGGTATCTCTTGTTTGTTTTATTCGTTTCACTGACACCAACAATGGAATATTACTCCTTCCACTTACACCACAAGTGGAACATTACTCCTTCCACTGACACCAACAATGGAATATTACTCCTTCCACTTACACCACGAGTGGAACATTATTTCTTCCACTGACACCACGAGTGGAACATTACTCCTTCCACTGACACCAACAATGGAGCGCTATTCCACTGACACCAACGATTGGACACTGTTCCTCCTCCTGAGACCAATGATGGGGCACTATTCCTCCTTCTACTGACCTCAGGCTCTGTGTCATTTTTTACACCCACTGACCAACAAACCTGAGACAGTGGGGTGGATTTACTAAAACTGAAGAGTGAAAAATCTAGTGCAGCTGTACATAGTAGCCAATCAGCTTCTAACTTCAATTAAGCTTTGACAATAAAACCTGGAAGCTGATTGGTTTCTATGCAGAGCTGCACCAGATTTTGCACTCGCCAGTTTTAGTAAGTCAACCCCTTTGTCTACTTATGTTACATATGTCTTACTTAAGTTATTAGGATTCTGAGGAAATGAAAAGTTTTCTTTCTCCATATCACTCATATACCTCACTACTGTATATGTAGGTGAGACATAAATATCATATTCACAAACCTGGCAGCCAGTGTTTCACTGTATATACATATATACAGTATATATGTGTGTGTGTGTGTATATATATATATATATATATATATATATATATATATATATATATATCCTTATTTTTAATACAATATGTCAATATCTTGCAGCATCTTAAACTTAAACCAGGGCGCCGAGCCACGTTAGCATTAAGAACTGCCTTGTATTGCCAAGAGAATCAGGGACACGTTCTTAATGAAGCAGTTCATTAGCGTAGAAAACATAATGCATTCTCTGCTGGCCATTGACTCTAAATATAATGTACTTACTCATACATCAACTGTCTCTCAACATAAAACTTCAAATCACGTCCATCAGGGCTTTTATATCTAATAATAGAATGCCTGCACTGATTAGCTGAACGCAATGCTTGCAGAAGGTGTACTGGCATTACAGTTACAGGACAAATTTCAAGCCATGGGTCACATTCACCTTCCAGCCCCAACATAACACACTCACGCAGAGAAGTGCGCAGTGGCGTGCCTCAGTCCGAGAGCTAATTCTTTACATTGATATTGTGGCAACAGGACACCTGAGGAATCTGCCGGTGACTGGATCAGGGACACTGTTGCTGGCTGCACTGGTCTGGTGACACTGGCACCGGCGTGGCAGCGATCAGGGACACTATTGCTGGCTGCACTGGTCTGCTGACACTGGCACGGGCGTGGCAGTGATCAGGGACACTGTTGCTGGCTGCACTGGTCTGGTGACACTGGCACTGGCGTGGCAGCGATCAGGGACACTGTTGCTGGCTGCACTGGTCTGGTGACACTGGCGTGGCAGCGATCAGGGACACTGTTGCTGGCTGCACTGGTCTGGTGACACTGGCACTGGCGTGGCAGGGATCAGGGACACTGTTGCTGGCTGCACTGGTCTGGTGACACCGGCACCGGCGTGACAGCGATCAGGGACACTGTTGCTGGATGCACTGGTCTGGTGACACCGGCACCGGCGTGGCAGCGATCAGGGACACTGTTGCTGGCTGCACTGGTCTGGTGACACTGGCACCGGCGTGGCAGCGATCAGGGACACTGTTGCTGGCTGCACTGGTCTGGTGACACCGGCACCGGCGTGGCAGGGATCAGGGACACTGTTGCTGGCTGCACTGGTCTGATGTCACTGGCACCGGCGTGGCAGCGATCAGGGACACTGTTGCTGGCTGCACTGGTCTGGTGACTCTGACACCGGCGTGGCAGCGATCAGGGACACTGTTGCTGGCTGCACTGGTCTGGTGACACTGGCACCGGCGTGGCAGCGATCAGGGACACTGTTGCTGGCTGCACTGGTCTGGTGACACTGGCACTGGCGTGGCAGGGATCAGGGACACTGTTGCTGGCTGCACTGGTCTGGTGACACTGGCACCGGCGTGACAGCAATCAGGGACACTGTTGCTGGCTGCACTGGTCTGTTGACACTGGCGTGGCAGGGATCAGGGACACTGTTGCTGGCTGCACTGGTCTGATGACACTGGCACTGGCAGCGATCAGGGACACTGTTGCTGGCTGCACTGGTCTGTTGACACTGGCGTGGCAGGGATCAGGGACACTGTTGCTGGCTGCACTGGTCTGGTGACACTGGCACTGGCGTGGTAGCAATCAGGGACACTGTTGCTGGCTGCACTGGTCTGATGACACTGGCACTGGCGTGGCAGCGATCAGGGACACTGTTGCTGGCTGCACTGGTCTGTTGACACTGGCGTGGCAGGGATCAGGGACACTGTTGCTGGCTGCACTGGTCTGTTGACACTGGCACCGGCATGGCAAGGATCAGGGACACTGTTGCTGGCTGCACTGGTCTGGTGACACTGGCGTGGCAGGGATCAGGGACACTGTTGCTGGCTGCACTGGTCTGTTGACACTGGCACCGGCGTGGCAGGGATCAGGGACACTGTTACTGGCTGCACTGGTCTGGTGACACTGGCACCGGCGTGGCAGCGATCAGGGACACTGTTGCTGGCTGCACTGATCTGGTGACACTGGCACTGGTGTGACTGCAATTTAGAACACTGTTTCTGGTGAGAGGATTGATGGAGCAAAACCTTACACTGGAGTTGGGTGTAAAAGCATAATGAATATGAGAACTAAAATATATCTACACCCAGAGATCAATATATTGCTGCTTTCCATTCCTTGGATGTGGTGAATGCATTAGCTTCATTTTTCATGCTAAGAAAATGTAGATGGTCCTTAGGTGTGGTGGTTGTATTCGTTTTTGATTATCAAGCTTTTATCCCCTTTATTTTCACCTGGTGATTCTGGCAGTAGCACACTTTCTGTCCTAGGGTGACAACACTTGCTTGCCTTTGTCCTAACCTAGGACTATGGTACCCCTCTCCCTCTCCTGTTTTCCATATATAGAGGGGTGTGGTCAGGGATGAACTGACAACTCATGGGGCCCCAGGGCAATAGAAGATCATGGGGCCCCTGTGTCCTTGCCCACACTCAAAGCACACCCAAAAAAGCCTATAAAAGGTACCAGGGGCATTTCATGGGGCCCCTACTGACCCCGGGCCCTCGGGCAGTACCCGAGTGCTTCAATGGTCAGTCCACCCCTGGGTGTGGTCCTCTAGTCCTCAAAGGAAAATTTCATTATTAACAGTGAGCACAGGCAACGATCACAGGAAGTTATTAGTTCACAAGATTTCCGCACACCTCTCCTTCGGTACAAAAAAGACATTTTCCAGCTATGTGTGCAATCTGAGTAATCTGCTTTTTCAGCCCTTATGAATAACTATGGAAAGAACTGAAGCTCCTCTGAAGACACAAAAACTTGCATTCAAGCTGGTGGGGTTTTTTTTAAGCTTTTTTTTTTTTAGATTTTTTTTTTTAGATTCACCATTGTATGTAATATCTCTATATAAGTCACTGCATTTTTCCTCACAATTTTTCAGCCTTTGGAGGAAAAGCATTTTTTTTGAAGCTCAGTGGATGTCACAAAGAGTACAAAGGTCTGGAGAAGAGTCTGAGTACATCACATAGATTATTATTTCCTGTGAATACAGGAATAGGCAGAGCCGGCTGACATTGTGTGGTCTTTTACAAGCAGCTTGGTTAGGTGAAGGTTCTGAACCGGGCCTTCAGCTTCGTGAAAGAGAATGCCTGATCTTACGTAGAGGAGAGACTGAAAACATCTGCTATTGAACCTGTACCTCAAGGCTGAATTATCTGTAATGAGGTTTCTGCACAAAGACACTGCTACAAGAATTGTGTTCAACCGTGTAGGGATAAAAAGACTGGAAGCAATTTAAAAAGAAAAAAAAAGGATAGTCAGCATGGTGACACAGTGGTTAGCACTGTTGCTTGTGATCCTAGATTCAGTCACCACTCCAGTCGTGTACCTCCCAACCTTGTAAGATGGACACCGTTCAACGTAAAATATTTTGGCAAAGGGTACACCTTTGACACACTCCCAATCAAGTGAACCATGACAAAATAAAGCTTAACACCCAACTCCAGATTTGTCAAAGATTTAAAATTTGAAGCCCATGCAAACTCCGACTGCTAAATCTCCAGCACTGACCCCCATAAACTCACCAATCTAGCAATGCTGAACCACTCCTCATCTGGGTTGAGTGACTTCTGGTGAGTCCAGAACATCAAGGCTCTGCTCCATCCTTGAGTCACAGGAAAATACTGCAGGAAGTGGTGCCATGTCAACAGTATTTAGTATTTGCCCACCACTAGAGGAAGAAGAGGGTGAAGAGGACCCAAGATGCCTCTAGACCCAGCCAAAAAAACAAGTTAAGTATCTTTTTTTTTTTTGAATGCCTGAGATGGTGGAGATCCCAAACCCAGAACTTTGGGCTACATTTACACTTGAGCCTTGTTATTTTTAACCATTTTTCACACTTCTTTGTGCATCTGTAGACACGTTTTTAGTGCACTTTTGTTTTAGCAAATGGAAAGCTTTTTCATGCATTCCTGTTGAAGTCTATTGGTGCCATAAATCGACTCCTGTACTTTTATTGAGAGTTGAGCAACAGCACATCACTCAGATGTGAACTTGCACGTAACATGGAAATCTGAGCGTCGAATGTTGAAGAGCTTCTAGAAACACATGTCAAATTGCTCAGGTGTTAATGGGGCTTAAGAATGATCACGGAAACCCACTCACTGCAACTTTCCTTTTACATGGGTGTTTAAAAATAAACAACCCAACAATCTGAATGATGGATTAAAAGTTTAGCACAATATGAACAATGTTGGCAGTTGAATCAAGGCAGGACTGGAAGCTTTTGGACTGAAGTGGCTTTTAACCTGCATTACCACCACAAAGATATGTGTAGCACCCTCTAGCTTAGCTAGGTAGGATTTTTGTTAGACAGAGGCTGGGTAGCAGTATGGGATGAGTCAGCCTAGGACAGAGGCAGGAGTTCACCTCAGAACAGGCTGGGAGGCCCTACAGGTCAGGGCTTCTAGAGCCCTCCCACCCTTCCAGAAACTCAGAGAACCTTTTGGAAGAGGGGTGGAGGAGGGGAGGAAGTCTATATCTGCATGTTTAAGGGAACCTGGCCAATCCCCAAGCAGGAGGCCAGGCATGGTGACCAAAGACAACCCTTAAATGTGGAAGAGCTTGAGCAGCAGGGGAGTTGGGTGGAACACGGAGTGAGAGAAAGCTGGAGTGGGGCCCCAGGGAGGGGAGCCTATCTACAGGCTGGTTGCTGGACAGGAGGATCAGCACTGTTCCACCATCCCTTAGGGAGGACATCCTGAGCAACAGGTAAGGAGCCAGCAAAACAAAAGGCCTGAAAGCAGCTATCAACCCACCATGCTGACAGGACAGGACAGTGTGAGTACTCCTACACCCCCTGGGCCAGATAAAGGAAGAGGGCAGTAAGGTGCAAGACCCAACTAGTTCTTATCCAGGACTACTTCATTGTTAGATCTTGGAATCCCTTGCCCAGGGATACCCTCAGTGCAGCCGGGTGAAGATGAACGTTTAATCTGGGGTCTGAGGATATACACCAAGGGGGTTTAGAGCTTTCTAAAAGAGACAGTGCTATATTTGCTATTTTCTGGATCCACATCTTTTTGTACAGTGTACAGGTTGCTAAGAAGTTTGTCTTCAAGTTTACAGTTCTTTGGGCATCCCATATACCCCTAGACCCCATCCAAGTTGTTAACCCCTTAATAAAAACAACTAAAAACCAGCTCAAGGACTGTTTACTGACTACAAGTGTGCCAATGCATGTTGCCTGGCCATGCAGAGCTTAGGGAGATCTATAACAAATCCAGCAACCCTCAAGAGGGTAGTGCTACATATGAGAATGGGCCCTTGATTTTTTCTGGTTAAATATATTACTTAATTTGTGAATTTAACCCAGAGAAAATGTGCCATTGTTATTCGACAAAAGCTTTAGTCTCTGGTTGTTGATTTTATACAATGGATTTAAAATGGAACTTCATCCTCCCCATTCACTTTCTCCCATATCCCTCCTGCCCCCATCCTCTCACACAATTGAATAATTTTGTTTATTTTTTGGCTTCCTGGTTTCTCGCTTGGGCAAGAATTACAAAGTCAGTTACTTGTAGCCTCCTAGAATACCCATGTCATGCATCTCTTGAGGTCTTGGGTTACTCTACTGAAAATTTGAAAGCAAGGGAGCACCACACCAGCTTGCATAGAAATTTTAAAAGATTTTTATTTTATAACAGCCAACACATTTTGGGGGCTCAGCATTCCCCCTTCATCAGGGCTAAAAACCAGATAATGAAGGCAACTTTCCAATTCAGGTGCCTACATTATCTAGTGTTTAGCCCTGATGAAGGTGTGGTACTTCCATCCTTTAAAATTTTCAATAAACTCCTCTGGGCATCCAGCAAGACTCCAGAGTTGCTTGTGATCAGGACCGTAAACCACTCATTATGTCATAGGGCATTTCTATAAAGTTCAGCGCTCCTACATCACAAAAACTGGGTTACTCTATGGCACATGGGCTGTGTCATCAGGCAGGGGGGAGTGTGGTTTTGTCATTTTTTGCAGCAGGCCCACTGATGATGCATTGTGATACAATTGTGTCATCACCTGGTTGACTACAAGAACCTGGAAGAGACAGCCACCCCACCGATGACATCAGAAGAAGATGGCACAGGGATCCCTAGAGAACGCCACTAGATCACTGGGTTGTAAATATGCTTTTTGTGCACAACGCGGGCAATACAGGAAAGGGGAGGCAGGGCACAGGAAAATACTGAAGTTCCTCTTTAAGGATCTCTGTAGTTTTTTAGATATTTAATAATTGTTTTAACTCCATCCCTTTAAAAACTTCGGAATGGCCAGGAGGTGGGAAGGATTGTCACAGTGGTCACATGATTGGAAGACGGTCCCACCCAGGGGCGGACTGACCATTGAGCACTCGGGCACTGTAGTGGGCCCCATGAAATGCCCCGGTACCTTTATTATAGGCTTTTTTGAGTTTGGGCAAGGACACAGGGGCCCCATGATCCCCTATTGCCTGGGGGCCCCATGAGTTGTCAGTCCGCCCCTGGTCCCCTCAGTTACTTTTCTTAACCTGGAACAAGAACTGTCTTTGACAGCCTGGTCTTTGGTCTAAGAGCGCACAGTGAGCATACTCCCATCACATAAACATTGCCACGCAGCATTGCATATGTGCAGCATGTAGGAATTAAAGCCCACCCTTTTGCTGCCTTACATATGCATTGGGCGGTTGTAAAGGGGTTAAAGTAAGGTTTCACCAGTGAAATCCCATGAGGTAATGGTGCACAATAACCCTTGACAACCAATCGTAATCCAGCTTTTCTGTCTGCTTTTTGGAACTGCACAACAATGTTTGAAATACAGTCCTCCTATTTTAAAAATGTCCGAGAGAACAACTGCGTTGCCCCGAGCAACCGATCAGATTCATGGCGTCCTTACAGTCAGATGTGCACGCATTTCCTTTTTTTTAATGTAGGCCTCAGCTGTACTGACAGGCCTTTTATAGCCTTAAACATTTGGTGGGGGGGATGAGGAAAGTGAATGTTGCTTGATACAAATTCCATGCTGGAGATTGTACAGGACAGCAGTGCCCCCTGCCTGTCGCACATCTTCTTTGCTGAGAAAACGCACGCAATGAAGACTTGAGCCATTTAGACACGATAATTAAATGTATACTGAAAAAAAAAAGAATCAGTGTTTTCAGCACAGCCAATTTTTGCTGTCTCTGTAATTTTGATGGCAGCCTAGCTGAAATGGGTCCATTACAATATGTTCCAGTCATTACCCAGCCGTCTTGCGTCGTGTCTCCAATATGGAGGAGATATGTGTGCGCAAAGCAAGCTCTTACATTACGAAAAAGAAGGAGTGAGCTGCTGAGCTGCAGATATTAGCACTTTTATTCCAGAGTCTAAAGCTGTACTATAAAGTAAAATTAATTTCCCTTGAAAAGAAGGCATACTGTACATTCATAACTTCGGAAGGTTAAAGTGATAGTAAAGGTAGATTTTTTTAAAATTACAAACATGTCATAGGTACCTGCTCTGTGCAGTGGTTTTGCACAGAACAGCTCCAATCCTCCTCTTCTTAGGTCTCCCACTGGCGCTCCTGGCTCCTCCCACCCTACTGAGTACTCTATTGCAAGCCGCTTGCTATGGGGGCACTCGTGCATGCTAGCTCCCAAACCCTGCTCTGTGTCCATAGAAACATAGAGTGGGGCTCAGCCCTGACCCAGCTCCCTCCTCACTGGTTGCGGTTGACAGCAGCAAGAACCAATGACTCCTGCTGCTGTCTCTGAGCCAAGGAGGAGAGAGAGAGTCAAGAGTCGCTGTTCCCATGCATAGAGCTGGATCAAGATTCGGATCAGGTAAGTATAAGGGGAGGCTGAAGGCGGGGATCTGCACACAGAAGGCTTTTTCACCTTCATGCATAGAATGCATTCGGCCTTCAGCCTTTAAAACCAAAGTAATTTCTTTCTAAATGTGGCATCCTCCTAGTTTAGCTAGTGTTTTAATTGTCAGTGAGGAGGGCTGAGTAGCAGCCTGAGTGTAACAGCTAGAAGGTCAAATCTTGGTCCGGAGCTCAAAGGCTCTTCAGGCCAGTCCCTCTGGAATTTCCCCCTGCTCTAGGGCTTTTGGAGGAAGGTTCTAGAGGCAGTGATCTGCCTTAGTGGATCTGAGGAGTGGATCGCTGCAATCTTGAGCCTATCCCCAACAGGAGGATGGCAAGAGACTGGACACCCTTAAAAGTGTTGGAACCTGCTCAGTAGCAGGAGAGTGGAAGGAGAGTTCGGGTGGAAGACAGAGAGGAAGATATGAGGCTGAGTGAGATGGGGCCTACCTGCAGGCCTGGAGCTGAAATGGAGGAAAGCTCAGAGCTCACCGGCCCCCTGAGAGGGGACCACATGTATGGCAGGGAAGGAGTGGCCCAGCTGATTGGCCTGGTAGCAGCCACCAACCCACAAGCGGTACAGGAGAGGATCTGAGTTAGTATACCTGCACCCCCTGTGCAGATAGGGGAAGGAACACTCTGGTGGGAAACCAGATTAGCCATCTGCCAGTGACTGTTCATCTCTTAAAGTGACAGGCACCAGATCCCCTGTTCAGGAATACCTCCAGATTTCTGGGTATAGAGGAATAGGTCTGGGGTGGTACACTAAGGAGACGCTGGCTAGCTCTCCAACAGAGCCTGTGCGGCAGAAGAAGGCTTGTAAATAGTTCTAAGTTGTCCTCAGTTTATCAGTACCCTTGGGCATCCTGTACACCCCTAACCCTATACCAGCTCAAATCCCATAAATAAAACAACAAAACCAAAGCTCAAGGACTGATTTCTGACTCTGGATGCAAGCCTTGGTGAAGACATGTGACTCATGGCTGTGTAGGACTATAGGGGGACCCAAATCTTCAAGCGACTCCTAAGGTGGTAGTGCTACATAAGTGCTCATTTACAATTGTGATTGGGGAGTGGCAAAACCCAGAGGTATAGCCACTCAACTGCTCCCCCCTCAACCGCTTCCCCTTTTGCTGCAGAGGCAGGGGCTGGTGTGTGGACATAGCACGGTGCTTTGCTTTGTGGTCTCAGCAGGAATTCTATCCCAGTCACACTCAGCTGGCAGAACTGCCTACCCAATACAACCCATACAACATGCACAGTTGTGGTATGGTTGTCCAGTATTTAGGGGGGTTAAAGCAGGCGGTCAAAAGGGAATACAACGCCTCCTCACCCACCTGTCTAATACTCTCTGAAGAGCATTCCAAATACAGATTGCTCTTCAGAGAGCAAAGCAGGTGTGAACAAGGCCTTAGGGCTTGTATAGACATGTTTTGAAAGTTTAGATACTATAGACAACCATTAACCCCATCATTTTAGATGCCTCCTCTGTGCTGGTTTTCTATTGTGTGGATTGCTATACTATCATTTAGGCTGAAAACACTTTCTAAACTCATCTCAAGCAGTACCTCATAGAGGCATTTGTGGTGCATTTGAAGCACATTTACATGAATAAGGCTCTGGAGAGTGGTAAAGCCAGCCAAACGCTACATGTCAGATATTGACACAGAGGGGTTGATTTACTAAACGCAAATAGATGGTGCATTTTGCAAGTGCAATTGCTCCAGATCTTAGTAAATGAGGTAAAGCTTCACTTTGCAAAGAATACCCAATCATGTGCAAGAAAACTGAAATTTGTACTAGCACATGATTGGATGATGGAAGTCAGCAGAGCTTCTGCTCATTTACTAAGCTTTGGAGCCACCGCTCCTGCAGAGTGCAACTGCACTTTGCAAAGTGCACAGTCTATTTGCCTTTAGTAAATCAAAAGTGTTGGCAGGTATTTATGAGGCTTCAAAAACACAGATGAAATGCATGCTTTTGACGCTAGGGTGTAGGCAGGTGCAGTTAGTCACTTTGCCACTAGGTGGCTGTATACCAGAATAGTGTCTGGTACAGCAGGTAGTGACACTTGGTGTTAGGGTCCTTTTAGGTAGAGCCCTCCCACAGTGATGTCAGGGGTGAGTCAGAACCCACATATAAGATATATGGGGAGGGGACACAGAGAGTGCGAGCCAAATACCCCACCTGTGAGAATATAACCTAAACACATGGGCACTGAACAGGGCCAGGAGGTGAGGACCTGTGCACAGGAGGAGCCTGCTATATTCTGTCCCTTAAAGTGTTACTAAACCCCGGACCCTGCATTCACTATATCTGATCTCCCATAGTACAACAGAACATGGAAATACAACTATTTTAATAAATATAAACTGCTAAATACCTTTTCTCATCAGCAGTTAGAGCAGTCTTGTGACTTCTATCAGTGTCCAGCTGAGCACTGGTTAAAGCTTGTAGGAGGAGTTTTCATTCTTCACTGATTGTCCTATGAGGCTGCATAACCCCTGATCCTCTGTCTGGACAGCGCTGATTGGCCCTGTGCTTAGCACATGCACCCTCCCAATAAAAATCTCTCTTGCAATACACACTAAACTGAGCATATGCAGCTTGTCCCTAAGGCTGTTTTCTATCAGATGATGGATTGGGGATAGTATAAGAAGGGGAGGATCAAAGAAGACAGGATCAATCATCCTTTTTACACAGTGCAGAGGATTAACCCCTTAGGTTCCACAGTGAGTATAACAAGCATGCCTAACTGCATATACAGACTGATTTTACTATTGTAGGTTTAGTAATGCTTTAAGAAAGTGGGAGCTATGGCCTATTGTAAAAATCCTTCTAGGCCAGGCTGGAGATTCCTGCATGGAGATGCTTTCCTGGAGGGACCCGGGGGAGTTGTACCCAGCTATGAGGTGTCTACAGAAAACACAGCCATGTGAGTACTGATGACCCTGAGCAGAGGAGAGACTAGAGGGAAATAGCTGGGAGGTACTGCACATGCTTTCACTTGTGACTACTATGGATCATCCACTTTATGTTATTGTCTGTGTGTGTGACTCCAAAATGTACTGTATGTCACAGTGATGTGACTGTCTTGCCATTCCCTGAACGCCAACAGTAAAATACAGTGAAGCTAACTCTTGTATGACATTCCTTCTTCTGCATATAAAGGCCTATTGTCAGGAATGTCGTGAGGAGGCCTATGGCAAGTGGCAGGGCACAGGATGATGGAGGAGTTGTCCCCTCCCACCCCACCCCATAGCCTTACCATGGTGATCTTCTAGTGTTGTGAGTGTTAATACAAGCTGCTGTACCTGCGCATGGGCACTTGTCAAGAGTGCCGACTATACCCACCCTTTCTGCTCCATTCAGTTTCCATCAATGAAAAGTGCTTTATGAATGTAGGATGGGCAAATAGAGGTCTACCTCCTCTTTTCATAGAGCACTTTTCAGGTAGAGTGCCTATGACAAGTCCAGTGGCTGGTATTAATTCCACCAGCATCAGAAGACTACCACTGCGGGGGTTTGGGGGGCTGAGGATGGAAGAATTTATTAAGAGAGCAGCCACCAGCACAAGGGACACTTTTCATTCAATGTAAGTACTATCCCTTGTGCTGAGTTTAAATAAATAGGCTTAGTCTTTAAGTGGTATAAAGGCAGAAGGCTTTAAAAAATCCTTCTGCATGCACCCCCCCCCCCAGGGAAAAAACTTACCTGAGCTCAATCCAGTGATATGCAGTCGCAGTGGATCTCTCAGCTCTCTCCCTCTTCATTGGACAGAGAGGTAGCAGAGGGAGTCATTGGCTCCTGCTGCTGTCAATCACAGGCAGTAAGGAGAGAGCGAGGCGTGGCTGAGCCGTGCTCTGTGAGTCAATGGACATACCACAAAGTGGCATGCTATGGAGACACTCGGCAGGGAGGGAAGAGTCAGGAGCGCCAACAGGGGACCCAACAAGAGAAGGTTTGGAGCTGCTCTGTGCAAGACCATTACACAGAGCAGTTAAGCATAACATGATTGTTACTTTAAAAAAATTCTTTATAATCACTTTAACAAGAAAACAAAATCTGATGCTATGTTCACTTTAAATATTAGCTACTGTGATAAAGCCGCCATTTTACCTAAAGTCAACCCTGTTTGGAAACCACAAAAACAATAAGATGTCTAAGACTTCATTCAAAGCATAGGAGTGCACGTGTGGATCCGCACATTTCCGAAAGTTTCTGCGTGTTGCTTGTAGGGAAGCGTATTCATCTCAATGGGCTGCCCTATGCATGAGAAATGCTCAAAAGAAGTACCTGACCCATAAGACATATCATGCCACACCACAGCACCATGCATTCTGGTGTGCGTGAAAATGGGGTTGTCATTGATGAAGAATAAAATCCTAATATAGACAGTTTGCCATTAAGTATTTAAGTGGTTGTAAACCCTTCCATATACTCAGTGAAAAGATTGGCACAGAGATGAAACAAATCCTATATACACTGCTCAAAAACAATTAAAGGAACATTTTAAAAACACATTAGATCTCAATGGGGAAAAATCTCCTGCTGGATATCTATGAAATGAAAATTATCAACCTACAGAGGACTGAATTCAAAGACAAAAATCAGTGAAAAAATGATGCAGCAGGCTAGTCCATTTTGCTGAAATTTAATTGCAGCCACTCAAAATGGTACTCAGTAGTTTGTATGGCCCCCATGTGCTTGTATGCATGCCTGACAATGTTGGGGCATGGTCCTAATGAGACAACGGATGGTCTCCTGGGGTATTTCCTCCCAGATCTGGACCAGGGCATCACTAAGCTCCTGGACAGTCTGAAGTGCAACCAGGTGGCGTCGCATGGACCAAAACATATCCCAGAGATGTTCTATTGGCTTTAGGTCAGGCGAGCGTGGGGGCCATTAAATGGTATCAATTTCTTCATCCTCCAGGAACAGCCTGCTTACCCTCGTCACATGAAGCCAGGCATTGTCGTGCACCAGGAGGAACCCAGGAATCACTGCACCAGCGTAGGGTCTGACAATGGTTCCAAGGATTTCATTCCGATACATAATGGCAGTCAGGGTGCCATTGTCTAGCCTGTAGAGGTCTCTGCGTCCCTCCATGGATATGCCTCCCCAGACCATCACTGACCCACCACCAAATGGTCATGTTGAACAATGTTACAGGCAGCATAACGTTCTCCATGGCTTCTTCAGACCCTTTCAAGTCTGTCACATGTGCTCAGGGTGAACCTACTCTCAACTGTGAAAAGCACAGGGTGCCAGTGGTGTACCTGCCAATTCCGGTGTTCAACGGCAAATGCCAATCGAGCTCTATGGTGCCAGACAGTGAGCACAGGGCCCACTAGAGGACAGCGGGCCCTCAGGCCACCCTCATAAAGTCTGTTTCTGATTGTCTGGTCAGAGATATGCACACCAGTGGCCTGCTGGAGGTTATTTTGTAGGGCTCTGGCAGTGCTCATCGTGCTCCTCCTTGCACAAAGGAGCAGATACAGGTCCTGCTGATGGGTTAAGGACCTTCTATGGCCCTGTTCAGTTCTCCTAGAGTAACTGCCTGTCTCCTGGAATCTCCTCCATGCTTCTCCTAGAGTAACTGCCTGTCTCCTGGAATCTCCTCCATGCTATTGAGACTGTGCTGGGAGACACAGCAAACCTTCCGGCACTGGCATGTATTGATGTGCCATCCTGGAGGAGTCGGACTGCCTGTTCCACCTCTGTAGGGTCCAGGTATTGCTTCATGCTACCATTAGTGACACTGACCCTAGCCAAATGCAAAACTGTGAAAAACAGTCAGAAAAGATTAGTAGTGAAAAAAATGTCAGTGGCCTCCACCTGTAGATTAGTTGCCTATCTAATTTCATTAACACCAAAGCAGCTGAAACTGATTAACCATTAGCCGCCCGGCCAATGGCCATTTGGTGGCTTCAAAAGTGCTTCGGCATTCCGGGTGCACGCCATTTGGCGTGCTCCCGCACATGCGCAGTTTGCGCTAATGTAGAGCCGCGCAGCGGCGCGATCTGTCACCGGCCGTGTACCTCGGACACGGCCGATGACAGATCTGAGTACCGGCCCCCGTTGCTGGTACCATGTGACCTGCTGTGACCAATCACAGCAGGTCACATGACAGTTGTATACAATGGATGGCTTCATGCCATCCATTGTATACTAGTGCCTAGCTGTGAATGGTCACAGCTAATCACATGCACATGTCATGTGAATAGCTGTGACCAAATCACAGCTAAGCACAAAAAAAACAAAAAAAAAACCCTGAATGAATCGGTGTCATTCAGGTAAATGCTTGCTTATAGCAAAGTAATTCTTTGCTATAAGCAAATTGTGTAAAAAAAAAAAAAAACTGATCACTTCTCCAAAGTAGTACAATGTTACTATGGTAACATTGTACTACTTTGGTCATAGTAAAATATGAAAAAAAAATCTTAAAAAAAAATAATGTAATAAAAAATTAAAAATAAAAAAATAAATAAATAAATAAATTTTTTTTTTTCATACTGTCACCAGTCAGTGTCCCTGTTCACCGCCATGCCAGTTATATGATGACGCTGTACTGCACTGGTGACAGTATGTAAAAAAAAAAAAACAGTGAAAATAATTTTTTTAATTTTTTAATTTTCCGAAAAATTATGACAAAAAAAATACAACCTCAAAAAACTCGTCATGCCTCTTATGAAGTACGTCGGACTGTCTACTCTGCAAAAAGGGGTCATTTGGGGATATCTGTACTGTTCTGACATTCTTGGACCTCAAGAAATTAGATTGGCTGTCACTACTTCAGGATTGATCAATATTCAGATCTATACCATAGTTTGTGAACTCTATAACTTTCCTACAAACTAAATAATACATCCTAATTTGGGTTATTTTCACCAAAGACATGTAGCAGAATACATCTCGGCCTAAATTTATGAAGAACAATTATTTATTTGTAAACTTTTATAACAGAAACAAAGAAAAACGTGTTTTTTTTTCAAAATTTTTGGTCTTTTTTTGTTAATTTAGCAAAAAATAAAAACCCCAGTGGTGATTAAATACCACCAAAAGAAAGCTCTAGTTGTGTGAAGAAAATGATAAAATTTTAGTTTGGGTACAATGTTGTATGACCGCGCAATTGTCATGCAAAGTGTGAGAGCGCTGAAACGTGAAAAATGGCCTGGGCAGGAAGGTGTAAAATTGCACGGTATTGAAACGGTTAACAACCCTTTCTGCTACTTAACTGACCAGATCAATATGCCAGGAGTTTAATTGACTTGATGCTATATTCTGATTAAAAAGTGTTCCTTTAAATTTTTTTTAGCAGTGTATGTTGTACCTGTTTAGCTATAGCATTCTCTTCTCTACATCCATTCAAAGTGCTGAATTTAAAAAACAAAACTTGTTCAAGAGTTCAGAAAATAGGGGGCAGAGAGATGAAATTACACACTGTGAGTGCTGTGAGTGGAGGTTTGAGAGCTGATTGGAGGGAAGAGACACACCCCCCTCAATACAGCTCACAGGAACAAAACTGTCGCCATTTTTCTCTTGGTGTCAGGAAAACTTGTCAGAAATGGTTCATGCTGATAGTAGAGGAATGAGGCAGTGGACAGAAATGACACATAGGGCTCATTTACACTTGCTTCAACTTCAACACACATTAAAGTGCCTACTGCTTCAACGTGCTTTTTGATGTGTTTTGATGCTTCCATGATTCTTCAATAATGCTTCACTGATGCTTAAATTATGCTTTTTTGATGCTTTAATGAAACTTGGCAAATGCCCTGTGTGCGTGTTGATTTTCTATTTGTTTTAAAGGGTCCCAGTAGAAACCCAGTTCAGTAGTACCCAATGTCAGAAGTTCCCCAACTCATTGGTACCCTCATTCAGCAGATCCCCAACTTATTAGTACCCTTGTACAGCAGATCACCTGCTCAGTAGTACTACCAGCTTTGCTGATCCCCGGCTCAATAGTAGCCCCCAGCTCTGCTGATCCCCCGCTCGATAGTAACCCCCAGCTCTGCTGATCCCCTGCTCAGTAGTACCCCCAACTTTACTGATCCTCCACTCAATAGTAAACCATAGCTCTGCTGATTCCCCACTCAATAGTAACCCCCAGCTCTGCTGATCCCCCGCTCAGTAGTACCCCTAGCTCTGCTGATCCTCCGCTCAATAGCAACTCCCAGCTCTGCTGATATCTCCAGCTCAATAGCAACCCCCAGCTCTGTTGAACTCCCACTCAATAGTAACCCCCAGCTCTGCTGATCCCCCACTCAGTAGTACCCCCAGATTTTCTGATCCTCCGCTCAATAGTATCCCCCAGCTCTGCTGATTCCCTGCTCAATAGTAACATCCAGCTCTGTTGATCCCCTGCTCAGTAGTACCCCCAGCTTTGCTGATCCTCTGCTCAATAGTAACTCTCAGCTCTGCTGATTCCCCGCACAACAGTAACCCCCAGCTCTGCTGATACCCCGCTCAGTAGTACTACTAGCTCTGCTGATCCTCTGCTCAATAATAACCCCCAGCTCCGCTGATTTCCCGCTCAATAGTAACCCCCAGCTCTGCTGATCCCCCGCTCAGTAGTTCCCCCAGCTCCTCTGATCCTCTGGTTTGCTGTTCCTCCTCGTTCTCTGGTACCTGCTCACCTCCTACTATATTACTCCCATGCAGTGCAGTGCGAGTGACATTGGTAGTTTCTTCTGCTCTGGTCCCCCTGATCCTCTGCTGTTCAGTCCTATCTCTTAGGTCCCCACTCACTTTCTGCTATAGCGTTCCCATGTTGCACACCATGTGTGCCGTCTGCTCCGCTCTGGTCTGGAAAACACTCACCTTCTTGCTGCTCCACGCTTCACACCAGATGTGACATCTGCACCAAACGCTCCCAGAATATATACACATGAACCAGAAATGACTGCTGATGACGTCTTTCTAAAAGCCAGCTGTTGTAGTACATTATCAGAAACACTCTAAAATCTCATGGAAAGCCTTCCCAGAAGAATGGAGGCCATTATAGCCACAAAGCCGGAGGAAGGGGGAGGATTGTTAGTAGCAACATGGGATGTCTAAAAAGCTCATCTAGGTATTATGGTCAGGTGTCCACAAACCTTTAGCTATATAGCGTATGAGCTAGAAATATATATTACGTTGCGTCTGAAAGCATACCCTGTTATCCAGTGAAAGGGAGACAGAATACACAGACAGGATAACCTTTTATATAATATATATAAATATTGCATTTATATCCAATATATTATTTTCCTCTGTAGTGCACATATTTTGAAATTAAAAGTCCATCAGTGGCTCTATTAGCTTTAAATCTGGATGGAAAGGTTCACTTTTTGGTTTTGCAGTGAGTTATCTTATACCTGCAATACCTCCAAGACAAAGCAAAGCTAAAACTGAATAAAAGCCTATCAAAACCTACTGCAAGAGAGCTTTGTCATGGACTTCTATGGAGGCTTCGGAGACGCTTTGAAGCACCATTAACCTCCCTAGCGATCTGATTATGTCTATATTTCTGTGCTCAAAGCGGTAAATTTTTTTCCATGGAAATATGTATTTTTTTATTGTAGGCCTGTAATTCTTAGGAATAACTCACTGAAATCTGTCTGAACAAGAGTCTAGTAAACATCCCGGGTATATTACAATTTGAAACATGAAATCATAAATTATAATTTAATAAATAATCATAAAAAATAATAATATAACAATAATACATTTAATTCAATAATATAATCAAACCAAAAACACTGAAATTTGAAATAGAGCGCCAAGTTCACACATCACTGAGCAAAGTCGCAAAATCGTTTTCAGTGTCTGATGATGAATTTCCCCACGAATCATTATCACTCAATTCTGCAAGTTGTTCTAATTTACTATCGCTGTTCTCTAGCCGGTCTAAAACCGCTTTTGACGTAAAGGGACGCTTTTTGGACGCCATGGACTTTTCTCAGTTTCCAGGCAGAAAGAACAGTAAAAATGCAGGCAGGGCGCCGGACAAAGCACTCGGGACAAAATGTATGTGAAATGGTTTGATACAGGAATATTTTACTATGTGATTTTAGTGAATTTAGTGAATGTCACTTTTTGTCATTTTCAAATTTCCAGCCAGTTCCGTCCCCATACGTCCCGGCGCTCGCAGGAGACGGAACCCAGATGACAGATGCCGGAATCCCCCGGAGGACATTACAGGGGACACTGCAGGAGGAACATCGCAGGAGCGCAGGACAAGGTAAGTGATTGGGGGATCCCGGAGCAGCGCCGCATTGTAAGCCCGAGTGTAGCTCGGAGTTACCGCTTTTGGTACTGAAACTTTACCCCGAGCTACACTCGGGAATACCGCCAGGGGGGGTTAAAGGGGCATGGAGTATCATTTTTGAAGCTAAGTAAAAGCAACGTGTAAACAGAACTGTAAGCTAACCATTTTATTTAGTGACAGGGGTTTTGGTTGGCATTATAACACTTTAAAAAAGCGAGTCCGAAGCCACATTTTGAAGCACGTGTAAACAAGCTCTAAGTTTTCCTAATTGAGACAAGTACACACCATAGAGGGATATACTTTCTTCATATTTCATGTCTGAGGTTTCCATCCACTTTAAGTATCCTTAAGCCTCATGTATACTCACCAATCGTAAAACTCTCTTGGCAGCAGAAAAATGTTAAACGTGGCAAAACGCCTGTAAACGCGGTACCACGTTTAGCGTTTGGACGTTTATTCATTTAATTGGCCAGAGTATTTTCCATTGACATTGATAAATGCCCAATCGCTAAACGCAGCTAGTGCTTAGCCGCATTCACACGCGTTTACATGCATTTACACGCGTTTTTGCCGCACTTAGTGTTTTTTGCCCAAAACATTCTTCTCCTGAATGCGATTATTCTGCATTCAGACAAAGAACGTTTAACTGCCCCTAAACTCTGTTGCTCCTAAACTCTGGTAAAAGCCCGTGGGGCTGATGAGAGCAGAGGAACTAAGCAACATATATGGCAAGACCGCATGCTTGTTGTAAAGACATTTGTTCTGTTCAGAGTCACCAGCAGATGAAAAGCAGACTCGGGTCGGTAAGATCGTGCACGCACCTCATTTCAGTGTTGGCGCCTTGAGACTGAGTCCAGGCCTATAGTTAGTTAGTTAGGGTCTCTGTTTGTGTCTGGCCACAAGTGTTGTTACTGATTGGAAGGAATCCACAACTTAAAGTGACATTTCACATTGGAGAGCTGATAAAATCCTACAAACTCAAGCCAGACTGGCGTTTTGCTCAGAAGGAATACTCAGGCTCGTGCTACAGGACCAGTTATGGGAGGGGGAATACTGTAGATTTGTGTAAGATTGTAAGCTGTTGTGCTGCAAACGCAGGCTAGCCCATACCGTACACCCATACACTGATTCCTGCTCTTTTAGGGTAATAACAGGTAAGGTGTGGCAGCTTATTTGTGCCCCCCAGTAGGTAAATTACTTCACTTTTTACCTTCATCCATCAGAAGGCGCCGTGCTGTGCAGCACAAGGGTCTCAGCCTTTGGGCTGGGTGTATGTAAATTTATGTATGTTCCCAGCATTTGTGGTTGTGTTTATTTGCCACAGCTAAGTAAAATTCTGTTGTGACAAAAGCTGGTGTTGGGGTTGCTTTCCTTGTTCGTGACTTCACTGTATCCTGGGGAGCCCACCCCGGTACATGCTTACAGTTGTAGGAAACCATGCAATGTTATGCGTTTTCACACAATGCACACATGTAAATGAAGCCCAGCACAAGCTCTGTGTCATGTTGTAAGCCTTTGTTTCTTCCAGATGGTGAATTCAAAATTCAGCAAATCCTAGCAAATACTTATTAAGGTTGCCTATTGCTGAGTGTATTATTCCCAGAGTCCTCCTTTAAGCGATTGCATGAAAAGATGTCCAGGAGGAGCCCGCTGAGGTAGGCCAAGACCTTGTTGACATAGAAATAAAAAAGCTGAGGGAAGCAGTACAGCTCACATAACAGGGAATCTGAAATAAACAAGGGATATAAATTATCTCCACCGTGACACATGATCCGTCCAAAAGTGAATTATTATAATTGTGCGTGAAAACCACTTTGCATTTCACCAGCAGTTATTAATCACAGCGCTCCTGACATTGATGAAGAATAAAATCCTAGTACAGGCAATTTCTCCCAAACAAAAGCCACACTGGGCTGTGCATTAACAGTATGATTTATGGGACAACAGACTCTGTTGAAGTTGTCAATCACAATGTTAAAAAAAAAAAGAGGGGAGGGATAAAAATATAAAAGCTGAAAAGATCATTTCTTCCAGCTCCTCGAATTCAACCAGAACTTCGGATGATAAACGGATGTGACTTTCTAAAGAAGATCTCTGTTCTATAGATACCTAAAGTGGTTGGAAACCTCAGACATGAAATATGAACAAAGCATATCTTTCTATAGTGTGTACTTCTGTCTGTTACTTCATTCCTCCGCTGTCAGCATGAGCCACTTCTGAAAAGTTTTCCTGACACCGAGAAAAAAGGGGACAGGAGAGGGAGTTCCAGCACACAGCCTGCGATTGACAGCCTTAGCCTTAGCTCTCCCTGTGTGCTGAGTGGAGGGCGTGTGTCTCTTACCTCCAATCAACTCTCAGAGTACTCCTCACTGAGCTCTGCAGTCTGTACCCATATGGAAGAAAAATATATTTGAAATATATTTAAAAAAATATTCTTCCCAAATATATTGACATATATTTGAAATGCTACAATTTTGGCCATATTCAATATATTTCAAAATATATTTCAAGAAATATATATATATATATATATATATAATATATATATATATATATATATATATACTGTATGTTGAAATGTATTTTTATTACAAAATATATGAAAAATATTTTAAAAAATAAATTTCAAATATACTGTATGTCTTTAAAAATACAAATCTACATTTTTGGATTTTTGGAATGCGTTTACAGATATATGATGTAAAAAAAATTACTATATATACATATATATATATATATATGAAGAATACATTTAAAAAAAAAATATATATATATATATATATATAAAATATTTATTAAAATAATTTTGAAATATATTGAATCTGGTCAAAATTGTAGAATTTCAAATATATGTCAGTATAATGGGGAAGAATATTTAAAAAATATATTTCAAATATATTTTTCTTCCATATGGGTAACTTCAGCTCTCCACCTCCTGTTTTCTGACAGTTGAGATAAGGTTTATCCATTCAGCACTTTGAACAGATGCAAAGAAGAGAAAACTGTAGATAAAAAAGTTATGTAGGAGGATTTGTTTCATCTCTGTGTATCACCTGAGGTCAGTCACTTCACTTGGTATATGTAAGGCTTTACAACCACCTTAAAGATATGACCAGGTATTAATCTACCTGGTGTTGGCGGGTAGCTCCTGTGTCTGCCAAATGACCGCTTTCAGCAGAGGACAAATAATTGAAGGTTAGACCCTTGGTTGCTATGTTGAGCTGGTATTAGCACCCACTTGCTATATTTAGGGTTCATTCACACCAGATGACTTGGGGTGCATTTGTGAGCACATTCCCAACGCATGGCAACCAAAAAATAACGGATTCCCTACAGGGGTGGACTGACAACTCATGGGGCCCCCGGGCAATAGGGGATCATGGGGCCCCTGTGTCCTTGCCCAAACTCAAAAAAGCCTATAAAAAAGGTTCCAGGGGCATCTCATGGGGCCCCCTAATGATCCCAAATGGTCAGTCCGCCCCTGGTTCCCTATGAATGCAGTTCACACCAGCACGTTGTGTTGCATTGCATTTGCCTAGCACAGCATACCTTTTTCATTGCAGTGCAACGCTATGGGTTGATTTGTCAAAGGCAATTAGACTATGCACTTTGCAAAGTACAATTGCATTCTGCAAAGGCAGTTGCTCCAGAGCTTAGTAAATGAGCAGACGCTCTGCTGACTTCCATCATCCAATCATGTGCAAGCAAAAATATTGTTTTCCTTGCACATGATTGGGTGTTCTTGGCAAAGGGAAGCTTTACCTCATTTACTAAGCTCTGGAGCACCTGCATTTGCAAAGTGCACAGTCTATTTGCGTTTAGTAAATCAACCCCTATGTATTCAAATGCAGTTGTGAACCAAGCCTTATACAAAATATAGTTTGCTGGTCTGATGAACAATGTCCAGTGCCTGTAGAGCATCTTTGAAAAGGCTCTGTCACATTCCCCACTTGGGGCAACAATACATGTTCCCTTGTAGTAAAATCCACCACCTACTGATACTTACCGTACCTACACTCCCCCGCTGGAGCACTGTGTCCTGACCCTGTGTAAGCTCATGTTGGGTGTTGTCAGAGCTTACACAAGGGTTAACTTCTTCCTCCTCCTGGCCAGGTTACAGTGTTCAAGCCTGGAGGTTGGCCACCCAGGCTCAATTGCTGCATCCTGGAAGGTTGTGTGCCCCTCCATACCTAGGAGGACTATATATATATATAGGTGAGGAGTACAAAGACAAGTTTGTCTTGCCTACAGTCAAGCATGGTGGTGGCAGTGTCATGGTCTGGGGCTGCATGAGTGCTGCCGGCACTGGAGGGCTACAGTTCATTGAGGGAACCATGAATGCCAACATGTACTGTGACATACTGAAGCAGAGCATGATCCCCTCCCTTCGGAGACTGGGCCGCAGGGCAGTATTCCAACATGATAATGACCCCAAACACACCTCCAAGACCACCACTGCCTTGCTAAAGAAGCTGAGGGTAAAGGTGATGGACTGGCCAAGCATGTCTCCAGACCTAAACCCTATTGAGCATCTGTGGGGAAAGTGGTTAATTAGCACCTTATTCAGCCACAGAACCTGTGTAATTAATATGTGTTCAATTTTAAAGGGATGAGGTGGCAACCCTAGGCAGCAGAGGTGTGGATACCATGACGCTTCAACCATTTGAGGTAGGGTTTCCAGCTCATCCCTTATAGGCCTCATACACGCAGGACGTTAAGAAAAAAACTCTCATAGAAGCTGTCCTCCTGGCTGCAGCGTTTTTGCAGAAAAAAATGCCTGATGCTTGTAAAAGTATCTAAAGCTTTTACAAGCATTTAGGCACGTTTACAAGCTTGGATGTTAATTCATTTTTTGGCAAGAATAATTATTTATTGTGGACATTTAACTGAATTAACGCTCAAGCTCTAAACATGCTTAGAGTTTAGATGCGCTCAGGTTTAGACGCGTCAAGAGTTTTTTCTGCTGCTCCTGGATGCACTGGCCCTGGGGGGGGGGGGGGGGTTCCCGACAGTAAACTCTACTGCTATTAAAAGTCTATGTATGCATGGACACATAGGGGTTGATTTACTAAAAACTGGAGAGTGAAAAATTTGGTGCAGCTGTGCATGGCAGCCAATCAGCTTCTAACTTCAACTTGTTCAATTAAGCTTTGACAATAAATCCTGTAAGCTGATTGGTTCCTATGCAGAGTTGCACCAGATTTTGCACTCTCCAGTTCTGGTAAATCAACCCCCTGGGCTGCTACTGCTGCTGTTTGAAAAAAAACGACGCCCCTAAAAATGGCTGCAAAAACGCCCTGTGTGCATGAGGCCTAACACTGAACAATTACACAGGTTCTGAAGCTAACTTATTGCAGGTAAAGCACTAAGCGAGTTTAATTACCACCTTAAAGCTAGGTTCACACTTATGCAGGTTGCGTTTTGTGCGTTTCTGCATTGCGTTCTTGCACTTGCGTTCTTGCCACATTTTTGCCATGTTTTTGATGTGGGGGGTTTCTTTTTTTTTTTACTTTTCTTGTTGCTAGGCAGGTTTCAAATGCAAAACGCATCAAAAACACGGCAAAAATGCAGCAGAATCGCAATATGTGTTTTTCTGCAGCGTTCCCATTGAAATCTATGCTTTCAAAAAAGTCCCAAAGTTCCAAAAAACACAACAGGTGCAAATGCAGAGATGTAAACCTGTCCCATAGGAAATTATGGTAAATGGACTGTACTGCGTTTCTGCGAAACACTGCAGAAAACACAGAACCCGTGTAATTAAAATGTGTTCAGTTTTACCCTAGGTTTACACCTAAGCGTTTTCTGCAGCGTTTTGCAGAAACGCAATACAGTCCATTTTACATGATTTCCTATGGGACAGGTTCACATCTCTGCATTTTTACCCGCTGCGTTTTTGCTTATTTTTAACGTACAAAGTGGTAGTTTTGGTTCTATATACTTCAATGGAAGTGCTGCAGAAAAGCATGTAGTGTGTTTTTGCCAAGTTTTTGATGCGTTTATGACGCATTTTGTATTTCAGATCTTCCTAGCAACAAGAAAAATTAACAAATAAAAAAAAAACATCAAAAACACGTCAAAAATGCACAAACAGCTCAAACGCAACCTACAAAGATGTGAACTTAGCCTAAAAGGGATAAGGTGGCAACCCTAATTTGAGGTCTTCTTCCCGCCAACCCCACCCTTGATCTTTCTGGCTCCCTTGAAAAAAAAAGATTACACAGCTGTTCGAGTAATGCAGGCCATAGATGGGTCGAAAATCGGCCGATTTTTCGGCCGAAAATAAAATCAGCCGATTTTCGGATCGTTAGTGGGCGATTTGGTCGGCCGTTTTTCGGTATTTTGGCCGTTTTTTTTTTCCGGTAAAGTTGGAAAAAAAATCGGCCGATAAAAAATCTGCGCATGAGCAGTGACCTGCAAGAGGAAGACAAAAAGAAGAAAAAGAAGAAGAGGAAGAGGATGAAGAAGAGGATGAAGAAGAGGATGAAGAAGAAGAAGAGGAAGAAGAAGAAGAGGATGAAGAAGAGGATGAGGATGAAGAAGAAGAGGATGAGGATGAAGAAGAGGATGAGGATGATGAAAAAGAAGAAGAGGATGAGGATGAAGAAGAAGAAGAGGATGAGGATGATGAAAAAGAAGAAGAAGAGGATGAGGATGATGAAGAAGAAGAAGAAGAAGAAGAGGATGAGGATGATGATGAAGAAGAAGAAGAGGATGAGGATGATGAAGAAGAAGAGGATGAGGATGAATAAAAAGAAGAAGAGGATGAAGAAGAGGATGAAGAAGAGGATGAAGAAGAGGATGAAGAAGAAGAAGAGGAAGAAGAAGAAGAGGATGAAGAAGAAGAAGAAGAAGAGGATGAGGATGAAGAAGAAGAAGAAGAGGATGAGGATGAAGAAGAAGAAGAAGAAGAGGATGAGGATGAAGAAGAAGAAGAGGATGAGGATGATGAAGAGGATGAGGATGATGAAGAGGACGAGGATGAGGAAGAAGAAGAGGATGAGGATGAGGAAGAAGAAGAGGGTGAGGATGATGAAGAAGAAGAAGAGGATGAGGATGATGAAGAAGAAGAAGAAGAAGAAGAGGATGAGGATGATGAAGAAGAAGAGGATGAGGATGATGAAGAAGAAGAAGTAGGATGAAAATAAGAAGAATTCCAGTCCAGCAAAAAGTGTCTCTGCAGAGAGCTCCGCTATTTCTGACAGTTCTCTGACAGTTCTTTGACATTTACAGCGGTTGCAACATTGTATCTATTTGTTTCCGAATAAAAACATCTGTATCCTAAATGGAAACAAATAGATACATTGTTGCAACTTCTATAAATGTCAAGGAACTGTCAGAGAACTGTCAAAGAAATAGCAGAGCTTTCTGCAGGGACACTTTTTGCCGGCTCTAGACGGGTAGAAAATCGGCCGATTTTTTTTACCATTGATGGTAACGTCGGCCACTTGAACGACCGATTTTTCGTTTTTTAAAAGGAAAAATCTGCCGTTTTTCTCCCCATCTATGGCCTGCATAAGATTCAACACACCCGCCTAAAATCCATTTGTAGGACTGCAGTAGAACCAGAATTATTTTTCGATAGTGGTATAAATCCTTGCTATTATTTGTCCTTTTATGTTCTGTCTCCTCAGTTTTGCTTTAACGGGAAAGATAAACGCCAGTAGAGATGTAGAAATCAAAGTCTGGCCACTGTTACAAGGAAAAAAATTGGCACCGGGAGAGGTGAAGTTAATTATTGTTATACTATTGCTTATGTTGGCAGTTACCCTACCTGCTATTCCACTATTTACAACTTATGGGACTCACAAGTCCCTTATCTTATTTGTCCAGTGACCCGATGTCATCGTGTCCTAAATGAGTATTATAGAGCCTGGGCCATTATACTTCAATCTGGGGGATGCAATCTGTTTTATCAGCCATTTTGTTCAGCGAGGGTTCACACTGAAGTCCTTCTCTTTTTGCGTCTCTGAATTGTTATAAGCGTTGGATTAGTGGAGTGTGCTGTCTTCAAGCGACCTGGAATTAAATGAGCAAAGTGGCGGCTACATTTAAAGAGCACCTGCTGTATTCTGAAATGTTAGTTTTTGTTGCATCCTTTGCTGAAATATGACAGGTCTTCTTCGAAGGAGACAATTTTGGCAGTTTGATAACGTGTCCCATTTGAAGCCATATTGTCCCATATTAAGACCAATCGTATAATAAAAGAATCCCAATAATTATCTGCTAATTAATTTTCTGTTTAATGAAACAGCAGTAACTGGTGGTTTAAAGTGACCCTAACAAGAGGTTATAACATGTCAAATCCAGTTCCCTGCAACAGAAGGAGTATTATAATGATCTCAGTCGCAGCCTGTCCTACCTTCCATCAGTTCCAGTACTGCCACCTCCATCACATACCAAAATTTAAGAGACTGATAGAGTGCTACCGTACTTTTACTTAAATAAGATTAGATTGTAAGCTCCAAGGAGCAGGGCCCTCCTAACCCTCTTGTATTGAACTGTATTGTTGCTGTATTGTCTCCTTTATATTGTAAAGCGCTGAGCAAACTGTTGGCGTGATATAAATCCAGAATAAGGCCTGGAGCTAGATGTGCAGCATTAGGTGGAGGGTCTGGCATGACTAGGTTGGCAGGATAGGGTTAATAGAGGAGTTTGGTTTGAAATGGGAAGGTAGTAGCTGATTGGAGGGGGCTTGGGTGGGGCTTAAGAGGGGCCAGGTGGCAGGGAGAGTTAGCAGGGCAGTTCCAGAGTGGTCAGAGTCAGTTGGAGCTTAGATAGCGTAGAACAAGTTTCTCCCGCCCTCCCTCCCACACGATGGTTTGACAGTTCCGTGTTTGTGGGGCTCATCTTCAGTGGTTATGGGTGGTGTAACGACACCGGACCCTGACTGCACTTGGGTATTTCCGTTATAATACCGCTTCCCCGTCCGAACACCGACTATGGACACCACTGCTGAAGATACGAGACTAGACGACACCAGTCTTCAAATAATCAGGAAATAGACTCCTTTATTTTAAAACAGATACACAATATATACATTCAAGGGAACAATCCCCCCTCCTTGCATAATGACACAGGGCTGGGCAATCCACACCCAGTAACAAGAGACACACCAGCAGACAGTCCCATCAGAGGGGAGGGCTGCCGGAAACACCCCCCACCAAGCCAAAACACACAAACACATACCTTCCATAATAGTTTGCTCTCAAGCAAGACACACAATAGAACAATAGGATGCAGCCACATGGCATTAAACATTCCACAACCCCCCACCCCACCTATACATGTCTACACAATATTAGGACATATCACCCTGCACCCCTAACAGGCACAGGGTAACTTACACATAATAGGGATATGGGGAGCTGAGACAGGGGTCTCCCCACCTCTCCAAAGTGAGCTGGGTTCCATGGGCCCCCCACCCAAAGTGACTCCCGTCACAGGTGGTTTAATGGATGGCAGTGTTCCTGTGTTTTGTAAGGGTTTGCTTGTTTTCTGGGTGTCTTTGTCATGTCAGCTGGCAGGGGTCTCAGGGTCTTGGAAGGCAGTGATGGGTTTTATTATTTTGGTGAATGGTGGGTTGGGCCCATCACAGGTATGGGTGTACCTACCCTCGCAAATTTACTGCAGTAATGGTGCAGGAGTAAGTTGGCTGTATCAAGGCTAATTTTAGGAAATTGTCCCTGAGTCGGTGTATTTGCGGCTGGGGGCCTTGAAGTCTATGTTTGTAGCAGATACAGCCGGTTGGTCAATATATAAGTCGCCCTCTAAGACCCTAGACTTTAAAGACGTAATCCGGAGTCACAGGAAGGGGAGTAGTGATTAGGTGACTTATTACAAAGAATGTGTAATTTTCGAAAAATGTTGTTAAATTGTTGCTTAATAAAAATGGCTGCTGTGGCCTTTAAACTCCAATGCAGGTCAGTGTTGTTTTTGATCGGGGAAGTCACAGGTTTAGGTGGGGAGGTTAAAAGGTTTAGGAGCAGCCGTAATATCTGCTATACCTTAGTCATGTATAATAATAATAATAATAATAATAGTATTAACTCCAAAGGCAGACATTTATTGTATTGGAGCTTACCAATTCTTAGTTATGATGGCTATATTCTTTTATAGGCTTTCTTTTCATTATTTTCATCTGGTGATCTGGCCAGTAAATCTGTTGTTTTTCAAAAGAACAAAGTGTCCTGCAGATCTGTAGCATTTACAAGGTTGAGACAAACCATTTACTACTGGCAGAGGTACTTACAGTGATCTGCTTTTATTTATTAATGGAAAACAATTATCACAAAACAAAAAAAATTGCTTGCTGTGTCTGCTTATAAAGTGTTAGCTGGAGCTCAGCTTCAGTTTGTTAGTGTATCTAAATCTGCTAGTCCATCTAACACTCTCCTCCCCCTAGACTGACAATGCTGCTGTCCAAAGGTGCCCCTGTGCTCCTTCATCCAGAGCAGGGGCACTCTAATACAGGAGGTGTGTTACTGGCCAGATCACCAGGTAACAACAGAGGAGGAAAAAGCCTAAAAAGAAAAGTAATGCGGCCGCCACATCTAATGATTGGAAAGCTGCAATATATGACATTATTGATTTTGGCTTTAATACTGCTTTAACAATAACACAAAACAAGCTTCTATGTGCACTCTGCATGCTAAAATAAATGTAAAGGATCTTCTTACATATAAACATATAGGGAGTTATTTACAAAAACTGGAGAGTGCAAAATCTGGTGCAGCTATGCATAGAAACCAATCAGCTTCCAAGTTTTATTCCCAAAGCTTAACTGAACAAGGTGAAATTAGGAGCTGATGGGTTAACATGTACAACTGCTCCAGATTCTGAGAGCCCCAGCTTTAGTAAATCTCCCCAATAATGTCCAGCGTTAAATAAATAAAAAAAAACATTTTATTACCAGCTAATTATAACATTTTATATTTAAATATTTCACATTTTCTACTTTCAACTGGCAGAATCAGACAGACATGGCACGAGCAAGCAGACTAGCTTACTGTCTAGGCACAGACTGCATGTTCAGCAGTCTATTTAGGCTTTCTTTACTGAGGAAAGGGTGCACTGCAGCCACCTAAGCTGCTGTGTTAAATAATGACCAGCCGTTGGCAATTGCCCAAGGCTGACCATTATGTCCATTGACTTGCATAGGTTGAAAAGCAGTTCTGATGCAAAAATATGCCTATGTACGAGGGCTCTATTAATTAACATAGGTCGTTCAAATTTCACATGTTGGTAGAGTATCTCTTCCTCTATAGTAACTCTTCTTTTTCTTCTTCTTTTTCATTGCTGGTAAATAATGGATTCCAAGCAGAACCAACATGCTGTCTTTGAGTTCTTGATGAAGGAGGGATGTAGGCTATTTGGCATCCACAGAAGGTTACAGAATGTTTATGGAGATTACACCATTGATAGAGCAAATAGATGAAGAAGTTTAACCGCCTCCCGCCCACCATATAAGGAAATGACGGACCGGCGGCGGTTCTCTCATTCTGGAAGGACGTCATATGACGTCCCCCCACTCTAACTGCGTATACACGCCCCCTGGGGCGTAGTGGTCGACAGTGCGTTGTGTTCCTGATACACTGATCAGTGCCCTGATGATCAGTGTAGCCCCATCAGTGCCACCTGCCAGTGCCCATCAATGCCCATCAATGCCACCTGTAAGTGCCCATCAATGCAACATACTAGTGCCCATGAGTGCACATCAATGCCACATATCAGTGCCTAACAGTGCACATCAATGCCACATACCAGCACTCATCAGAGCTGCCTTTCAGTGCCGTCTATCAGTGCCAGTCAGTGATGCTTATCAGTGCCGCCAATAAGTGCCACCTATCAGTGCCAGCCAGTGCCGCCTATCAGTGTCAGTCAGTGCCGCCTATCAGTGCTGCCTATCAGTTCCTGTCAGTGCCTCCTAACAGTTCCAATCAGTGCTGCCAATCTGTGTCATATATGTGTGCTGCTTTTTAATCCCCTTCAGTGATGCCTGTCAATGCCAAAAAGTGATGCCTGTCAATGGCCATCAGTGCCTCCTACCAGTGCCTCCTCACCAGTGCAGCCTATCAGTGCCCATCACTGCAGCCTCATTAGCGCACATCAGTGAAGGAGAAAAAATGACTTATATACAAAACAGAAACTAAGAAAAAACTTTTGTTCAGTCTTTTTTAGTTTGTTTAGCAGAAAATAAATTTTGATTTCCTTGGTGGAACATTTGTTAATCTTTATCAGAGAACTTCTACTTGTGCCATTGTGTCAACCTTCATGCAGTTCGAATATAAGGCCTGGTTCACACCAAAGCATTTTTCAGTGCTTTTTGCAGAAACTCACTACAGTCCATGGTTTGACCATGGTTTCCTATAGGACACATTCACTGCTAAGCATTTTAAGCCACTGTGTTAGGGATAGGGTGAATAGGGTGTAGTATGTTCTATGAATTCCCAAATAATAATAACTCCCCAGTCATTTTTATATATGTAATAATAACTCTCTCTATATAATAATAATTCCTCTATTTTTGAAGAAGCAAAATGACCTAAAAGTTGAAAGTAAGACCTTAAATTAACATGCCTTATCTGTGAACCTCCCTGGAGGTATTCCCGAGTGTAGCTCGGGGTAAATTTTCAGCACCACAAGCGGTAACCCCGAGCTACACTCGGGAATACACTGCAGCGTTGCTCCGGGATCTCTTCTTCACTTACCGTGTTCCATTCTCTGGGACGTACGGGGACGGAATGGCGGGAAATTTAAAAATGTGAAAAAGTGACATTCACTAAATACACTAAAATCACATAGTAAAACATTACTGTATCAAACCATTTCACATACATTTTGTCCCGAGTGCTTTGTCCTGTGCCCTGCCTGCATTTTTCCTGTTCTTTCTGCCTGGAAACTGAGAAACGTCCATGGCGTCCAAAAAGCGTCACTTCAGGTCAAAATTGGTTTTAGACCGGCTAGAGAACAGCGATAGTAAATTAGAACCACTTGCAGAATTGAGTGATAATGTTTCGTGGGGGAAATTCGTCAACAGACACTGAAAACGATTCTGCGACTTTGCTCAGTGATGTGCGAACTTGGTGCTCTATTTCGAATTTCAGTGTTTTTGGTTTGATTATATTATTGAATTACATTTATTATTATATTATTATTTTTTATGATTATTTATTAAATTATAAATTATTATTTCGTTTTTAAAATTTTAACATACCCGGGATGTTTACTAGACTCTTGTTCGGACAGATTTCAGTGAGTTATTCCTAAAAATTACAGGCCTACAATAAGAAAAATACATATTTCCATGCAAAAAAAAAAAAATAATAATAATAGTATTAACTCCAAAGGCAGCTTTGAGCACAGAAATACTGACATAATCAGACCACCGGGAAGGTTAATATATAAGTAAGAGTTTTAACAGGTTTTAATTATTGAAAGTTATCATTAATTAATTATTTGGAGGATCAATTCTTTAAAGTGCCAAATTCTTTAAAACGCCAAATTCCAAGTTATAAATGCAAAGAATAAACAGAGAACGTAATTGACTAGCCCAAGTTCTATATCGACGCAACAGCATGCATGAAGTGAGGTTGTTATATATGGAAGAGAGACGTTGTATTGTATAAATTCTGTTGTGATATTCTCCGGAAGAAATCAAACAAAGGGTTGGGAGACGTGAATATTCGCATTATGAATTCCAGAATAAAAATATGAATATTTAAGCAATCATGTCTGGAGAGTTATCTGTTTGGGAGTTATTATTACATAGAGAGAGTTATTATTACATATATAAAAATGACTGGGGAGTTATTATTTCATATATAAAAATGACTGGAGAGTTATTATAATATATATAATAATGACCGGGGAGTTATTTTCCAGGAGAGTCATTATTATGCAGTACAAGGGTCAGGGACACTTTTTCTCACAGCAGATTGTAACAGCCTAGGTGTAAACCAGTCTTAAGAAGAACTGCTTGTATTAGTCACATGACTTATCTTCACTGGTCCTTTCATGGATGCTCTAATAAAGGCAACGAATCTCCAGCTATGTGTTATTTTACTCCAGATTACCAAGTAGATGGTAAAATTTCATCGGCCTCTCCACCTGTAGATGCTGGCTTTTTTATCTTGTTCTGATGGGGTCACTTAAAAGAAATTTTCAGAAAAAGCTTTTGTTATACCTTCATTAGGAATTCATCCCTTAAACATCTTGACCTCTAATGAAATTAATTTTAAATAACATTAAATCTGCACAACATTGCCCCAAATGCTATAAAAATGAGATTGATCAGATAAATGTCTGCCCTATTCATTGATCGCAGACCCAGATCCATGGGCGTTATTAATCACCTGGCAGTGCTTGTATAAAAGATCTTGTTGGCTTTTGTGGGATCTGTTTTAGATGAGTTTTGGTATGTGAGCCTTACCATGCATCTGGACTCAATAAGCTGCTTTAAGTGAAAATAAATGAACTTCTAGCCTTCTATAATGAACATGTCGCTGTCAATCACACAGTCACTGGCAGGTTTTTCCAAAGGTATAGAACACTGAATGCAGTGATAGCTCATGCAATCTTGTTATTCCTTCGAGGGATTATACAACTTCATCTTTCCAAGCCGCCGGAGCTGGTGGAGTCTTTATTGTCAACAGTCGCTCAGTCAGGCAGTACCTTTATTTTCCTTTCCAGTCACTGCAAGGGTCCATAGTAGGAGAGTAACTACAGATTATAGGGCCCAATAGCAAAAATTTTGATGGGGCCCCTTGTGATGGGGCTCCCCATGGTCATTGATGTGAACATAAACAACTTCTATATTGGGAAACGATAGCAAGAGAGTTGTCAGCATAGCAAGTATGCTACTATGGACCAGAGCTGTGGACAGAAATTGTCATGAAAGGGAGGGGGATAGTTCATACAACTAACTTTTAACATTCATTTTCCATTTCACTGATCAGCACTTTAGGTCTCAGAACCTCAGTGTAAAAATTCTAAGCCCTACCACCCCTTCAACACCATAGCAAGCAAGTGCTGAAAGAAGTGTTCTAATAGTAAGTTAAAGTGGTTGTAAACCTTTACATATACCAAGTGAAGTGACTGGTCTCAGGTGATACACAGAGATGGAAGACATGAAAGTTGTACTTGTGTATCTGCAGCCGTCTGTCCCCTGCATCAATTCAAAGTGCAGAATTTATACAGGAACTGTCAGCTCTGAAAAGCAGGGGGCAGGGAGCTGAAGTTACTTTAGGAGTGCTCTGAGAGCTGATTGGAGAAAAGGGACACACCCCTCTTCACACAGCACACAGGAACAGAGCTGAGGTTGTCAATCAAAGACTGTGCCCTCCCCTGTCACCATTTTTCTCTTGGTGTCAGGAAAACTCCTCAGAAGTGATTTAAGCTTATAACACAGGAATGAGGCAGCAGACAGAAATAACACTTACTGCTCTGGATTGAGAAATGTACACACTATAGAGGGATATCAAGTTTGAGGTTTAAAACCACTTTAAAACAAATAAAAAAGTTACAGTAGCAGCAATAATGTCCATTGCAAAATGTTAAATTATGACATAATTGTTAGTACTTGTCAGTTCTACTCATTATGAAACAGCACCGCAGTCACTTACACACAGAAGTATAACAACTTTAAATTGGGATTAAAAATCCCATTTCAGTATTTGCAGATGACACCAAGCTGTGCAGTGGAATAACGTCCTTACAGGATGTCTCCAATTTACAAGCCGACCTCAATGCTCTGTGTAATTGGGCAACTATGTGGCAAATGAGGTTTAGTATTGATAAATGTAAGGTTCTGCACTTGGGGGCTAAGAATTTGCATGCATCTTACATACTAGGGGGGTACAACTGGGGGAATCAATGGTGGAGAAGGATCTGGTAGTTCTGGTAGATCACAAGCTTAATAATGGCATGCAATGCCAAGCTGCGGGTTCTAAAGCGAGCAAAATCCTCTCTTGTATTAAAAAAGGTATAGACTCCAGAGAGAGAGATATCATTCCCCCGGTACAAATCATTAGTAAGACCTCATCTGGAATATGCAGTTCAGTTTTGGGCACCAGTGACTGAAACCCTGAATTCCAAGGGGCATGTCTGGGGCAGTCAGTGGGTCGTGTAGAGGGCTGGGCATCTGCCAACAAATAGTGTGCCTATTGAAACCCTTGTAGTGCGGGGGGGGGGGGGGGGGCTGCAACAAGGATAGATTTTTTAATATCACTGGAGTTTGGCTTATAAAAGCAGCGTAGTTTACCAATAGGCACCAGAGGCAGAAGTAAATGAGACAGAAACTGGTGAGGCTGGAGTTCCGCTTTAACAAAAAGGAAAAAACTGCTGAGAGGTACCTAGATATCTATGGAGATGCCTGCACTAGCTTTTAGTTTCCTCACTCTGACCAAATGCTTAGCTGTACTGATCAGCAAAAGCTCCCACACTCCCTAGTCGTGTCAACGTTTGCAAGCCCCCATCTCACCTCCAACACATTCCTAATGACCAGCAAGGTCCATCTCAGGCCAATAGAAATGTACGGCATTAACACTATTAGAAAGTGATGGAACTTTTTGATCAGAACAGCCCAACATTAGAGCAATGGGAGGAGGAGGGACAAACGTTAGTGCAGATAGGTGCAGGAGCTACTAAGTGCCATCAACTGCTGTCAAGTTACTCCATGATGAGAGATCAATACAGATCTCTGAAGTTACTTTTTTCTCTGAGTCCATCCATGTTTTATCCTTCGGGGAGGTGAGCAGAGTCCAGCCCACACAGCATGCCACACAACACACACAGGCACCAAAAATTCCAGACCCAACAACCTCAAGTGTCAAAATCCCACATCCCAAGAGCCCCAAAGGGACACGCATCCCCCGAAATCACCCACTGAGAAAGCAGTCCCACCCAGCAATCGCCAACCACAACTGAATGAGACAGCCACCCAACTCCCAAATAAATCTAATTGAAAAAAAAACTGGATCCTACATTTTTCAGCTGGCTCCTAGATTCAAATTTGTTAAGCCCTGGCCTAGGTCAATGACATCAGTGCCTCCAGCACCTCCTGAGATATGTGACGTTCATATCTCAGGAGGCATCGGGAGCCCTGCCCGTCACCCCATTCATTAACGGAGGCTGGGGCGGGCCTAGCGGCACATTATTGGTAGACTGTGCCAGAACCTGGAAGTTCCCCAATGACAAAACAAAGAAACATGGCAGCAGCAAAGAAGAGGATATCAGCATGACAATGCTGGATCCTCTGTGTGGATGAGTATGGCCCCTTTCACATGGGCATTCCGTTTTTTTCATCAGTTCAGTCACATTTTTTCCAAGAATAAAAGGATCAGTTCATATCAGTTTTTCATCAGTTCACATCCGTTTACATCCATTTTGCATCAGTATGCATCAATTTTTAATCCGTTTTTCATCAGTTTACATCCGGTTTTCATCAGTTTACATCCGCTTTTCGTCCATTTTGTTTCCGTTTTTCATCCGTTTACATCCTTTTTTGCCCGCTAACATCATTTTTTGTCCATTTACATCTGTTTTAGTCCATTTACATCCATTTTTGTCTGTTTACATCCGTATATATACATTTTCTGTCTGTTTACATCTGTTTTTGTCAGTTTACATCCGTTTTTTCGTCCATTCCATTTTTTTCAATGGAAGACAAGTAGGCTTTTCTTCTGTTAAAAAAAACAGATGTTAACGGATGCGGACATTATTGGATGTAAATGGATGATCAGTTTGCATCTGCTAGTCCATAGAAATACATGGGTGTCCATTTCTTCATCCGTAAAGGACAGATGAAAGACGGACATACGGAACACCCATGTGAAAGGGGCCTATCTCAACTGTGGCCATCTCAGCATCACCCTAGGTTCACACCTATGCGGCCGAGCGGGCCACGTTTTGCACAGGCACAAGAGCACATTCTTTGGAAAACGCAGCCCGCATGGAACCTCGGTTCCCAGTACGGTTGCATTTCCCAGTGCGGGCAGCGTGCCATTAGAACTAATGGCACCCGCCCGCTGGTCCGCAATTCTTTGTGTGAGTGGCACGGCTGCACGGATTTCCGTGCAAATCCGCAGCGGCACCACCCACAGAGATTTGAATCAGAAAAGAAGAAAAAAAATGGAAGGAGGGTGAGATTCCTCTTTAAGTTCTTTATCACTCCAGCAATGATGGTAAAATTCTACTGATTCTACCTCTCCATTCAGTCGTATCCGACCCTTGGCGATTGCATGGACTGTCACTTGTAAGTGACTTTTTCCATGAATTCTCTTAGCAATTATTTTTACAGGGTAGGTTGCCAGGTCTTTCCCCAACCCCTACCATGCAGGAGATCCCACATGGCCGGGGATGAAATTTAGGACAATTCTAAACAGGAGCTAATTAACCTACCAGCATGTCTTTGGAGTGTGGGAGGAAGCCGGAGTACCCGGAGAAAACCCACACAAGCACAGGGAGAACATGCAAACTCCATGCAGGAGGCGCCATGGTTGGGAATTGAAGCCATGACCCATTTATTGCACGGCAGACGTGCCACCCAATTCTACTAATATTGTGCTGAAAATATTTTTTTGCCTAAAATCTGTTCCGCAAGATACGAAGGACAAAAATTGACACGCAGTGTGGCAAATTATCAATGCTGAAAATGTCTAAGCTAATAATAGTAATACTAATAAGAGTAGATAAATAAAACATAAGGATGCCCTTAGGATCTATCTCAAAAAAACATTTGCAAACATGCATTCCAGTTATAATTAAAACGCAATGTCTTAAATAAGCCAGAATCATTTTTAGGATAACATTCGCGGCACCTGTACCTCGAGCGTAGCACGCTGTCAATTCAAGAGCACATCAGCTATTTTGCTTTTAGAAACAGCTTGCACTGAGCAAATCTGTGCCACTTGACTAAAACAAAGACAAATCAGCAGCATATACAGTACACTCGTAATAATATATAAAAAAAGAAAAAAAAGGAACATCTAATGATACCAAATACGCCTAACATAAGGCTGTTGAACCAAACGTGATTCTTTTCTTCCCCGCTAACTGCTTGGCACGTATCATGCCTTTGAACTAGACAGAACGCTGTGTATCAAAGCACACAGATTTCACTAGATAAAAAGTCACATCAGCAAAATTAAATAACTCGAGAGCAGAAAGTAAACTCTGGCAGCAATATAGCATTTCAAATCATCGTTGCAGCCTTGTGCTTGAACTATAAAATCAAGCAAGGAGACGCAGTTGTCCTAATCATGTTAATCAGGCTGTTTCTATGCTCCATTTATGCTAAAAAGCAGCCAATGCAATCAAAACATTCTACTCGCTGCAGTCAGGCTTAATCTAGATCGCCCTCATTCTTTCAATTGTGTTCTATTGACTGCTGCTTTTCTCTTTTTTGGGGATATCTTGGAAATAATGTGTTATTATCTTACTTGGAAAGGCTCTTTACATAACTTTGTAGTTTACGGTACATTGTAAATGCTACTTATTAGGCTCCCCTGTAACCAGTTACCTGTTTGCCAAACACTGGGCCAGTTTAATTGCTGAAATTTTGATTTTTAAATGTGGTGCGCAAGATCAAAATACCCGTAAATAAATAAAAAAGTGCAAAACACATAAAAAAAGTGCACTTAAAGCGGAGTTCCACCCATTTTTAGTAATTTACCTTATTATGTAGTCCCTGTGAAATGAAGCACAAGTTGGATTTTTTTTTTTAATACACATCTTTTTATCCTCTGCAAGCCTGCAGTTCCGGTCCCGACCGCATAGGCAATGAAGTCGTAAGCAGTGGTGTATTAAGGTTTTGTGTTTCCCTAGGGAACACAAAAATCATCTGCCCCCACGGACACCGACCAACACCCCCCCTTCCCCTCCCATGGAGAGAGTCTGCCATTGGCCAACAACACCCTTGCCCCCCACCTAGGAGAGCCTTCCACTACCCCCCCCCCCCAGCGATAGAGACAAAGACACTTATCTTCACAGCTTCAGACATCCCCGGGAACGAGAGTCAGGCTCTGCATACACCACCAAACAGCCCGCAGCCACTCTCGGATCCCACCTGGTTCCTATGGTGTCACTTATGTCATCCCTTCTTCTGGAGGGGAGGTGTTGCCCCCCTGAAATATGCCACCCTAGGCAAGTGCCTTGTTTGCCTTGTGGTAAATACACCCCTGGTTGTAAGGCGATTTGCAGGGTCTCCTGGGGTGTCGTTTACTGTATCCCAGGAGTCCTTTGGTTTCCTGTAATCGCGGGACTTGGAAACCGGAAATGACGTGAGGCGGTGTTTGGCGCCATTTTACCGGAGTCCATGCTTATAGGAGGACGTGTCTGCAGTATTGAAGTGCTTGAAGTGCAGTGCTGTATGCTGTACAGGTTGACTGATGGGGGAAGGGGGCGGGAACTTCATCCATCCTCGCCATTGCTATGGCAACCAGTACTGCACACATCGCACTGAGAATGAGTGTTGCATGCTGGGATAGCCAGCAGCACGAATCCAGGAAATAAAGACCTGCAAGCTTCAGATGCCCACAGCCATCATGGCGCCTGCCTGCTTCACAGATCCTGGTAAATATTAACGATTTTCAAAGTAATGATTTTAATATTGAATTATTCCAATTGTTAATGCCATCGTGGATCTGCTTAAAAAAAAAAAAATTGGGGGGGGGGCTGGAACTCTGCTTTAAGGGTGTGTCTCTAGTCCACCACTTACAGAAGTAGGACTCTGAACAACCCCCCCCCCCCTTCCCCAGAACATAAGCCTCCTGACAGGGGCAAGCACACTTGTGGTCCACCTAGTCAAAAAGCCTTGCAGACCCCTCTCCTCATGGTCAGCCAAAGCCGACCACTGAGTACTAGGTAAGGGATTCCCCTGAACTACCCCCCCCCCCCCCCGCAAGTTCAGGGGAGGAAGAAACCTAATGACCACACATCCTACTCCTAGACTTCAGGGTAGGCCTGTGGATGCACACTCTCCATTTAAGTGAAAAGAAACACAGACAAAAGTTCAAAGTGACAAACTCATGGAGAAAAACAATTAAATAAATAAGTGCCAGTGCAGGTGCATTGGCTAGGCTTTGTGGCCTGGTAACAAAAATTGGCCAGCAATAGGTGACGTGGCCTTGTGCTCACTCACACTGTGGGTTTCCCAGGTCCAAGTGATACTAAGAGCACCCCTGGTGTGTCCCATGCTCAGGGGGCACTGACACTGTGATTTGTCTGCCTTCCCAGCCTATAGCCAGACCAGGAAAAAATACTCAAATCAGGATGCACTGGGCCCCTCAGAACCCTCAACACCAAGGAAGTAATACTGACCCACACCTTACATGGTGCACGCTCATTCGGATTCCTCACTGATTAGAAAGGCTCCTTAGGATTTCCATCAAAGCAGCAGGGGTACTATACAGCCAACCATTCATGCCAAATGGCCGGAATGACAGCAGGACACAACTACTGGACACTGATAAGAACAGATACTACACTTGATTTTAGACAAAAGTTTATTACTAAAGACTATCTTAAGCCAGATTTCACATTTTAAGTTTTGGGTTGGCTTAGTAATGCCATGTCACACAAATCGCCAGCAACGGGAATGTTAGAGTGAGACCCGGAGAAGAGAAAATAGACAGTGGGTCTACACAATTAAGGGGACGAATAAGTCAGAAAAGAGTTTAAAAAATGTGAGGTCAATGAGGAGGGGGTGTAGGTCTTCTTAAACTGGAGGCTGAAGGTCAGATGGGCAAGAGTTGCTCGTGTGAAGGATGCTGTCTATTCATTTTGTAACATTCAGGTGAACAGCATAGCCCTAGCATTGTGGTTCATTGTAAGTCAAGGGTTGTAGGGAGGTATTATTTACTTTAAAAAATGTCACAGTGGGTTGGTGGGTTAGGGGGTCTTTGGAAGGTCAGTGAATATCATACATGAAGTCGATGTTATTATTTTAAGAGTTGGTAGAAGGATTGAGGTTGATGAATCCTCTAGTGGAGAGACTTCTCATCTACTTCTACGGATAGCATCCCCGCTGCCCAAAACATTACAGAATTTAACTTACCAGCAAGTGAGCAACAATGGAGCAACATCATAGTGTGATATGGGCCTTAGTTCAAATGCCATCCACATTTCTTTTATCTATCGCAACTTCTAATAGCTTGATTTCCCTGTTTAGTATGTCTGAGTAGTATGACTGAGACCTGGGGTATTTTCTACAGGGCCTTTTGGAACAATCCTACTAGTGAACATACCTAGTTATAAATTGAGCAATTGTTTTTTTATTTTCTGAGTAGGGGGATAAGCTACATGAATGTTATTTAATCTCTTGCTACTGAGAGATTTTAAGCGATCCTGTTACTATACTAGTCAATATTATTCACCTCCCGCTAGCTAGAACAACTCTCCTACACTGCAACATTTTTTATGAAAATGGATATTTCTGGCAGGGCTGTAGATAATTTGTTTTTCCTTGGGGGAAATTCAGCCTCAGATCCACCCCAAACCCATTAGTAAAGATCTCCATTCCTCCAGTACAGTTTCCACCCCGATACAAATTTCCCCTCAGTACAACTTTCCCTGGTACAGGTGTCCGCCATTACACTTCCCTCCTCCAGTATAGATTCCCTCCTGTACTGCATATCTCCTCCCAGTACAGCCCCCCCCCCAGTACAAATAACCCCCAATACAGATCCCCCTTTCCAGTACAGATCTCCCACATTACAGTTACCTTCTGCCCAGTACAGTTACTCCCTAGTACAGATCCCTCAATACAAATTCCCCTCCCCAGTACAGATCTACCCCCCACTACATTCCCTCCTCCCCCATCAGTACAGTATCCCCAGTACTGCTCTCGCCCCTCTATAAAATCCACTCACCAGACCAGGAGTTTCAGGAATGAGGGAAATATGACCAGAGCCAAGAAGGAGATAAAAAGAGTCTCCATCCTTCTAAACTCCCATTACCTCTGAATTCTGACAGATGACAGGAGTATCAGCTGCAATGCTTTTGCTGTGCAGCAACTGTCAGCAGTGGTTTGGACCCCCTTATCCCCCACCTTATCTACGGCTCTGACTTCTGGGAGTGTTGATCTCCTTGGTTGCTCAGTGAAAGCTGAAGGGGAAAAAGGAGATCCCGGAAGTTTTGTTCCCACAAAAGTATTTAGACCAAAGATCAATAGTTAATATGTTTTAAAGCATGGTCCTTTTAAGCCAGTAAATTGCAGTCTTTTATACTTGTCAAGTAGAAATGAGCAGTCTGTACACTGCTGCCGTCACCAATGTAAAAACAACTTTAATATACTAAGTAGAAAATTCACAACATAGTCTCAGCTGTCCACCTCCTGTCCAATGCATTTCACCCCGCAACGGGCTTAATCGAGCAGCCCTTTATGGTTTCTGATTGGATTTTACTGAACATTACCTACTAATACTGCCACCTCCTACAGCCAGACTGCCACTTATTTTTTCATGGTGACAATACTTACTGCACTGGCATAATATCTACAGGTTTGCCTTGCTCTAGCTCTACATTTGACTCTGAGGTGACTGCTTTAAGGTTGAAATGCAGGCAAACAGCCAAATACATATATAGGGTTGTATGCTGTACCGAAGGATCTACATTTTTGCCTATCCAACTCGCAGATTTACACAGTCCTGCCACACAGATAAGTCTTGTCTAGCAGGACTTGATTTTTCTCTTCCTCAGTTAAGTACCACTTACAGGTCTTGTCTCTCCCCTAGACTGTGACTGGACAGTGAAAAGAGAAGCAGCAGACCAATGGCTGATTTCTCTATCACACTGTTCTCTCTTCTTATCTGCATGATCCTCGCTAGCACATAAACACTGCAGTGCAATTGATTGGCTCCTTGTGCTGCTTCTCCCTTTCTCAGTCTGAGCCTGGTTGTAAAGGGACTGCATGAAGCTGATATCAGGTACTTACACTACTTAATTTTAATAAAAAATAACTGATGTATTAATAACTCCACAGCTGCATTAATTTATGTATTTTATATCTGCCTGTGGGTTTAGATTTAAATAAATAATAGGTTTAATTTAAAGGGAAAGTATGCCATTCTATCCATAACACATGCAATGTTAACAAACTACTTAGAACTGAAAAAAAATTCTTTCTTCAGTTTTGCTGTTTCATATACCATATTGATCCTATTCCAACAGTCCACAGGCTAGAAAGAGTCCCCTATCAGTTATAGCACTCTCTCACTGGAGGCCAGAGACCCCTATTACCAGCACCAGCACATACACTTTAAATGCCATTTGTGTAAACGTTGTAGCTCACTGCTCCGCCAATAATTATCATAATGATCTGCTTTTCCCCCTGCAGGCCCTCATTGATTACTTGGAATAACACCGTGCATGCTAACGTGATTTTCTACCAAATGGAAAATGCCAAGGGATCTATACAACTCATGAATTAATTAAAAAATTAAATAAAAAGTTGGAAAAAAAACATTTTCTAAGGTCTGTAGTATTCGCACCCAGAGTTCTTTAAAACCACATGAAAAATCTAACAAAGGCTTTCTATAGAGCAGTTTGTATTTTTTTTTCCCATTAGCAATCCATAGGAGAACATATACATTGTGCCAATGGTCTATTTATTTTTTATTATTTCAATGTATATATTCAAATGTAGCCAAACGGGCAGTGGGAGCCAATGTTACCGTTTCATATTTAAACCACCAGCTGGATCCTCCAAACATTACATTATAATATATTTCACTGTATGCACTATGTCTGGAGATTTCACTGGTTTCTGCAGACTTTGCTTCCTAATCCATTTAATTGGTTTCTTGACAATCCTGTATATTTCTTTGTATCTGGACTTGTTTTTCATTTTGAAAATAAAATAAATATGCATATATAGAATTATTCCTGTGTTTATAGCTAAACTCCAGGCAAATAGCTATTTAATATATATTACATAATTAATCATTTTTAAAGAAAACACGAGTGACCAGGCAAAACACATTTCTTTTATTTCTTATGGGATTCATATTCAAATGTAGGTCATAACAGAATGGTACAATCCTAAAACAAAACATGGCAACAAGTAATAAAATGAAATGCCCCCTGTTCAAAGTCTGCATACCCTTAGTTCTTAATACTGTGTATTGCCCCCTTTAGCATCAATGACAGCGCGCATTCTTTTGTAATAGTTGCCTATGAGGCCCTTCATTCTTGCAGGTGGTATAGCTGCCCATTCATTTTGGCAAAATGTCTCCAGGTCATGCAAAGTCTTTGGTCGTCTTCAATGAACTGCATGTTTGAGTTCTCCCCAGAGTGGCTTGATGGTAGTAAGGTCAAGAGACTGTAATGGCCACTCCGGAACCTTAACTTTTTTCTGCTGTAACCGCTGGAGGATCAACTTGGCCTTGTGCTTAGAGTTATTGTTGTGCTGGAAAGTCCAAGAGTGTCCCATGTGCAGCTTTCATGCAGAAGAATGCAAATTGTCTGCCAGTATTTTCTGATAACATGATGCAATCATCTTGCCATCAATTTTCCCAAGATTCCCTGTGCCTTTAGAGCTCACACCCCCCAATACATCAGTGAGCCACCACCATGCTTCACAGTGGGGATGGTATTCTTGTTATTATAGACCTTGTTGACCCCTCTCCAAACATAGTGCTTATGGTTGTGACCAGAAAGCTCTATTTTGGTCTCGTGGCTCCAGATTACAGTGTGCCATAAGCTGTGAGGCATACCAAGGTGTTGTTGGGCATATTGTTACCGGGCTTTTTTGTGACATTGGTGCAGTAAAGGCTTCTTTCTGGCAACTCGACCATGCAGCTAATTTTTTATTAAGTAGTGTCGTATTGTGCTCCTTGAAAATAACCACATCATCTTTTTCCAGAGCAGACTGTATTTCTCCTGAGGTTACATATGGGCTTTTCTTTGTATCTCAAACAATTCATCTGGCAGTTGTAGCTGCAATCTTTCCTGATCTTTCCTGTCCTTGGCTTTGTATCAAGAGATCTCTGAATTTTCCACTTCTTAATAAGTGATTGAACAGTACTGACTGGCATATTCATGGCTTTGGATATCTTTTTATATCCTTTTTCATCTTTATAACGCTCCATTACCTTGTTACACATGTAGTTTGACAGTTCTTTTCTGCTCCCCATGGCTCAGTATCTAGCCTGCTCAGTGTATCCACATGGGAACTAATACACTCATTGACTCTTTATACGCAGACACTAATTCCAATTTAAAAAGCCACTGGTGGGAAATTAACTTTTAATTGCCATTTTAACCTGTGTGTGTCACCTTATGTGTCTGTACCAAGGACAAACATTCCAGGGGATGTAAACTTTTGATCAGGGCCATTTGGGTGATTTCTGTTATCATTATGATTTAAAAAGGAGCCAAACAACTATGCAATAATAAATGGCTTCATATGATCACGATCCTTAAATAAAAGTTTTTTGTGGCATTATCAGTCATATTTTCAATATTAATGCCAAAATGTCATGATTTTTCTCAGGGTATGAAAACCTTTGAGCACAACTGTGTATGTACATCCTGAGAATTACACAACTGCATCACATGGCAGAGCCCTGTTTCACAGGGAAAGAGATCTGGTTTGTTTTTTTCTGCAGTTCGGTAACACTTACAGGTCTTCTCCCTACCCCCTTGCTGGGACTGGACAGTGAAAGGAGAAGCAGCAGACTGATGAGCCTATCATTCTGTCACTTTGTTCTCTCCTCCTGTCAGTATTGCACCATCTTGTACTGCAGCAAACTGATTGGCGCCTTGTGCTGCTTCTCCCTCTTTTGGTCTGAGCTCTCCTTCAGTCTGAGCTCTGCTATACAGGGCTGCAAGAGGCTGATACCAAGTAAAATCCAGGTAATCATTAATAGTATTATACAGGATTTATATAGCGCCAACAGTTTGCGCAGCACTTTACAACATGAGGGCAGACAATACAGTTACAATACAATTTAATACAGGAGGAATCAAATGACTCTGTTAGAGTGTAGAGTCTGAACGGGAGGGTCAAGTGATACAAAAGGTAATAACTGTGGGGGGGATTAGCTGATGAAAAAAATGGAAATACAGTTGTTAGGTGAAGGTGGAATAGGCTTCTCTGAAGAGAAGAGTTTTTTATGGATCGCGTAAAAGTGGCAGAGTAGATAATAGCCGGACAGATTGGGGTAGGCAGTTCCATAGGATGGCAGAATCTCAGGAAAAGTCCTGGAATCAGGCATGGGAGGAGATGCAAGGGAGCTAGACAGCAGGAGGTCTTGAGAGGAACAAAGAGAACAATTTGGTTGGTATTTTGAGACTAGATTAGTGATGTAGCTGGGTGTCAGGTTATGGATGGCTTTGTAAGTTATTGTTAGTATTTTGAATTTAATTCATTGGGTGAGTGGCAACCAATAAAGGGATTGGCAGAGAGGGGTAGCAGGCACTGAATGGTTGGTAGGGTGGACGAGTCTGGCAGCAGCACTCATGACTGACTCATGATTGACCCATATGTAAGGGTAATGAAATGAGGAGGAAGTTGCAGTAGTAGAGGCAACTGGTGACCAAGGAGTGAATTAGAAGCTTTTTTGTGCCATTGATTAGGAAGGGGTGTATTTTGGAGATGTTGCAGAGCTTGAGGTGGCAAGCTTTGGATGGCAATTGGATGTGGGGCAGAAAGAGTTCAGAGCCCAGGATTACCCCTAGCACCCTGACATGATAGAACGGGTTGATTGTTATGCCTCGATCTTGACAAAAAAGTCAGGAGAAGGGGTACATGGGGGAAGAAATATTATGAGGTCTGTTTTGGATAGATTGAGTTTGAGGATGTGGTGTGACATCCAGGTTGATATGTCAGTCAGAATGTTAGTTGTTCGGGAGGAGACTGATGTTGTGAGCTGAGAGGTAGAGAGATAGATTTGGATGTCCTCAGCGTAGAAATAGTATTGAATGCCATGGGAGACTATCAACTGACCCAGGGAGGAGGTGTAAATTGAGACTAGGAGGGGGTCCAAGAACAGACTCTTGGGGGACCCCGACAGAGAAAAGAAGAGAAGAGGAGGAAGTAGAATTGTAAGTGACATTGAAGGTATGTTGGGATAGGTAGAATGAGAACCAATGAAGAGCGCAGTCACAGAGACCAAAGGAGTAGAATTGTTTGAGGAGGAGGGGGTGGGCAACCATATCAAAAGCAGCTGAAAGGACCAGAAGTAGGAGTAAAGAAGTATAGAACAGTGTCCATTGGTTTTAGCTGTTAGTAAATTGTTTGTTTTAGGAGAGCAGTTTCTGTGGCGAAATCCAAACTGAAGGGGATCAAGAAGGTGGTCACTCAGTTGGTTGTAGACCAGGCATTCAAGGAGTTTGGAGGAAAAGGGGAGCAAAGAGATTCAGTGTAGGTTGTTAATATTGGTAGGGTCCAAGGAAGGCTTTTTAAGTATGGGGGAGTTGAGGATGTCAGAGGAGGGGCAGAAATTGAAGATGTGAGGGTGACTGGAGTATTTGAGAGGAAACAGGGTCCAGGGGGCAGGTGATTAGGTGGGTATTAGAAAAAAGTTTGGCAACCTCATCTATGGTAGCGGGGTTGACTGCGGAGAGTAATGATTGTGCCTATAGAGTGCTAAGTGGGGGAGGCATCTGCACAGCGGGGATCTCCTCACAAATTGTATCAATCTTATTTTTTAAGTGATTGGCTATCTCACTGCATGCATTTAAAAATGTTTTTGCATTATTGCATACAGTGCTGAAATTATTACTGTCTTTTATATCTGCCTGGAGTTCAAGTGTATTTTGGAAATATTCTCTGCACTACTACTGGTGACCATTGTCACCGAGGGTAAACCCCAAATTTTAGAGTTGTTCCCAGAACAAAAAGTGAGGAAAATTATTATTATTATACAGGATTTATATAGCGCCAGCAGTTTTCTCAGCACTTTACAATATAACGGGAAACAATACAGCAACAATACAGTTCAATACAAGAGGGTTAGGAGGGCACTGCTCCTTGGAGCTTACAATCTAAGAGGAAAATCTTTCAATGGGGACACCTCTTCTGGGGACAACTGCCTAACAGGGTAATTCATCTCACTTTGAGGGATTTCCTTTAACTGCATGTGGAATCTTTTTTGTATGGGGAATCTGAAGTCTTACCGTATATGGTGTAGCCAGGTGTTGGACTACAGAAATATGGAGAAGGAGACATGTCCCTCTTTACAATCAGTTTACTTACACGTTCTGCTGGTATGCTGAATATTGTGTTGCACTACCCCCTCCATCCAGCAGAAAACTATAGTCAGAAAAGCCTATGGATTCCTATGTAGAATCCCATGATCTGAGGATCGTGTGATTTGAAGTCCAGGAATTAAGTCATATTGTGGAGCTTATGGACCCTTTGAACTACAATTCCCAAGGGACACGGGGTGCAAGGAGAAACAATGGAGCTTCTTTTCTGAGATTGTCCAGCTAGCATCTTCTTCTTGGTCCTGAGGAACCGTTGAGAGCACATCTGCTGCATATTGACCAGAGTGCTGAGAGGCCAGACCAGTAGAGACACCTGAGGCAGCACATCACAGACTGCAGTTACCCCAAGTAAATCAACCCCACAGTGTATACCTGTGTTGCTCTCTAGGCTTCGTCTTCTCTGCTTTTGTGGGAGTATCTCTTACTTAGTTGTCTGAATGCAGAATTCCTATGTAGAATCCCATGATCCAAGGATCAGGAGATTTGAAGTCCAGGAATTAAGTCATATTGTGGAGTTTATGGACCCTTTGCACTACAATTCCCAGTGGACACAGGGTGCAAGGAGAAGCAATGGAGCTTCTTTTCTGAGATTGTCCAGCTTGCATCTTCTCCTTGGTCCTGAGGAACCGTTGAGAGCACATCTGCTGCATATTGACCAGACTGCTGAGAAGCCAGACCAGTAGAGACACCTGAGGCAGAACATCAAAGACTGCAGTTACCCCAAGCAAATCAACCCCACAGTGTATACCTGTATCGCTCCCTAGGCTTCGTCTTCTCTGCTTTTGTGGGAATATCTCTTACCTAGTTGTGTGAATGTTCAAAATAAGTTCCTGATTCCTCCCACTATTGACTGTGTCCCAGAGAAGCTATATGATGTGAACATAAAAGGTAGCAATCTCCTCCAAAACCATACATTGAATCCTCCTGAAAATTGGCCACAATTAATTTCCTAAAAAGATGAGCATCATTATAATATTTAATTGGACAATCCTGGGAATTCAGTGTGTGATTGCACTTGCTTGGGGTTACTGTTTGAGCCAGAAAAATAACAGCAGGTTTTCAGATTTAACAAAAAGAAAATATTTTTGGCTAGTTACTATTAAGTTTGTTTAATACATAAAATAGTTATTCAATTTTTTAGTTAAGCCAGCCACACATAGATCAAAATTCAACTAGTTCAGCAAGGACCAGACAAATTTTGATCCATGTATGGGTAGGCTGGTTGTACACAAATAGGTCTATTGATTGACTTGTTTAACAACCAGCCTGTTGGGTTTTTGTCTTATCCAACAAAGTGTACCATTTACAGATCATTTCTGATCAGCAGTAGGTAGGGGACAGGAATCTGATGTCACAGGGAGCAGGGAGCTGAAAGTAATCTGAGACTTGAGTGGAGGAAATGGACATTCCCACCCATCTACACAGTCTCATGGTAAAACATGCACAGCTGAGGCTGTCAATCACAGACTGCATGCTGGAGCTCCCTATCCATGTCCTCCTAGGTCCCTTGCAGTCTGCATAACCTGTCAGAAAAAACTCATACAGATAGCAGAGGAAGGAGATAGCTGACAGACAGCCATTGGCGGCCTCGGCTGTCAATCACCAGGTCCCGGCCGGTGATTCCCCCCCCCCCCCCCGGCACCCAGCGATCGCCGGGTATCACTGATGTGGGAGAGACCAGTATGTAAACAATACAGATCTCTCCCCTGCTACCTCCTGCACATTGCATAGCAGAGCAATACAAAGCAATGTGCTTACACAGTAAAACAGCACACAGTTAACCCTTTGATCACCCCGCATGTTATTTTATTCCAAGTGATGGGGGCAAAAAATAAGTGAACCTTGCATTTTGTGAAAGCTCCACTTTAAACTTGTTGCAAACCCTTCTATATACCTAGTGAAGTGACTAGTCTCAGGTGATACACAGAGATGAAACATTTCCTTCTACATAAGTTGTACCTGTTTATCTGTAGCCATCTTTCCCCTACATCCATTCATAGTGCAGAATTTACACAGGATCTCTCAGCTCTGAAAATCAGAGTCTGAGAGATGCAGTTACATCAAAGAGGAGAGCTCTGAGAGCTGATTGGAAGGAAGGGACATACCCCACTCCACACAGTTCACAGGAAAAGATCTAAGGTTGTCAATTTACTGGAAGTCCCTCCCCTATCACCTGTTTTCTCTTCGTGTCAGGAAAACTTCTCCAAAGTGAAGCATATTGATAGTAGAGGAATGAAGCAGCAGACAGAAATGACACTTAGTGCTCTTAATTGAGTACACACTATAGAGGGATATATTTCATGTCTGAGGTTTACAACCACCTTAAGAAAAATTTCCTTTAACTAGCCAGAGAACATCAAAAATAGTAGAGTCAAATTACAAATAATTGAAATGGCGTGTTGTCCAGAATCATGCTTGCTCATGATCTTATCTTATCTTTCCCAAAAAAGCACATGACCCAGATGACCTGTCATATAAAAGTGGACAGAAGAGAATGACCTCAGCCACTCATCACTATGTGGGCCATCATATTGGCCCTAGGTGTAGCTTTGGCTGCAGGTAAGTTTTAAACTGTTTATATTAAAGTATAAGGCAATCTAACTACAACATAGAAAAAAAATTTTTTGTTTGCACTTACAGTCTAAAAGTTTTTTTTTTGTTTTTGTTTTTTTTTTTATCTAGGAAGTAAAAATCTTCAATATGGTAAGTGAATCCAACTCTACTCTTATCTTGTTTGCTAGTAATGATTAGCATGTTCTGAGATATAAATATATATATATATATATATATATATATATATATATATATATATTCAGTTTTCCAGTTTACTTTTTTAATTTTATCATTAACATAAAACTACATACTATGTACTTATCATAAACTACAATTTCTTTTTTTTTTTAATAATAAACATGATTCTTGTGAGCTACTATGGTATGTACTATAGGTGAGAAAGTATTAAGTGAATGTATGTATAAAGAAAGCAACAGGTTATTGAAATATCACTGCATGTTAGGTATTAATTGCAGTAAAATATAAATCAATTAAGCTGGTGTACAAAATATTAAATAAATAAATAAATGAGTGGGTTGCCTATACTAGACACATACTCATACCAGTGTGCAAAAACAAATCAAAAACCAATGGTGTCACACTCCACTATCAATAATATAATAAAAACATGTGCATATATATATATATATATATATATATATTTATTAGATTATTTTAAATGAATTAATTAAATAAATTAGGACAAATTAAAACAAGTGATTAAGTCCAATATTATTTCCACATCGTGATATTGCAATCACGCTGGTGCTGCATGCATATTTTTGAATATTCCGTGATATTGAAGTGTCTTCTTAATGGTGTAATGCAAAGTATATATAGTCCACCAATCTTAAATAATGTGCTCCTTCACCAGTTGTGCTCTCACCTGACATATATGACCAAACCGTTAAGTGAGGTCATACAAGCTTGTGTCCTTTTAATTGGACTCAGAGGTGAACAGATGGATAAATCCCTGTTTCCCAGATGGATGGATGGATGGATGGATGACTGGAGTTTTTTCCTTTTCCCAGCAGGGAGTCTCGCCGCTTCCTGGGGATCTCTTTCCTGGAGGCGGATGGATGGAGTTATCCTTCTTCCCATTAGGGGGTCTCTTCGCTCCCTTCAAACTATTTCCTCCATGTATATATACCATGAAATGAAAAAGAGAATATAGTGCCTTATCTTTTTTTTAAATAATTTATTAAACAAATGTAGTGCACTTACATAACAGAAAAGTTAAAATCGCTTTTTGTGCAAATTTGCAGGATCCTTAATGTGTTTGCCACACTCCCATATACTTGCTGTGTAGTTGCCTTTAAGCGTTGTGACGTCAGAGCCCCTCCCCTCCCTTTTTTTTTTGTCCAGATTCTGATGACATCTGATGACATATATTTATGCTCACAGAGACAATCTATAAAACTTTGAACTAATATCTAGATAGAAAAAATATATTAAGTCTGCCCAATGTACTAAAATATAAATTAATTAATTAATTAATTAATTAATTAATTAATTATTAGATCTATTATGGAATTATTATTATTATAATTTTTATTGTAATAATAATAGTTTTTATAATTCCAAACCTCATAGGACTGTTAGCTTTTAGCACTAATAAGTTAAGCATGACTTACTTTAGTGTTAGGTGTTAGCATAAGTGTTAGGTTAGGGCTACGTCTCAGAGATAACATTAGGACAGTTGTCTTCTTAGAACAGAAGGTATCCACCTCTTATTCAGTCACATATCTTATGCTTTTTTTTTTTTTTGCTTGATCCTACTTCCTGTTAAAGGGTAGCTTTGTTCACATATAAAGAAAGTGCAGCGCTTGTACATTAAACATGCAAAATATCAAAGTGCAAGAATATATCACTGCAAAACGCAGGTCGGGTATAGTTATACTACCCCTTATAAGTCTCAATTTGTCACACAAATATAGTTCACAATCTCCCAGTGAGTAGGGTGAGGTGAAGGATCAAGTGGATCCCTGTTGACACGTAGTGAAAATCAAAAGGTGATATATGTTGATATCCAAAACTGATAAAAGATTGTGCACTCACCAGATGCACAACCAATATGCGCATGTAAGAGATAACCCCTCTTAAGGTATGGTTCCAGGATTCATCAAGGACAAGATCTGGTCAATCTCTACGTAGTAGACCTCAGCTGTCATGCATGGCTCTGTCCCCTATTGCTCTTTATTCTGCAGGTAGTTGGAAGCTCACCAGAGAGCCCCAGAGAGAAACAAGGAGGCCAGAATAGCGTGATACCGCTTAAACATGCGTGCGTTTATTTCAGCAAAGAAGGGTATGGTAAAAACAATACTGACCAGACAAGAAAGTTGACCGCCGGGACCCCAGTGGTGCCGGCGGTGGTAGCTTTGTTCGTTCTCCATGGTCCCACTGCATGTAGGAATGTAGCCACCCTTTCTTCCTCACTCCTGAGATGGACTATGGACTATGGGACTTGTAGTCTGCATAGAGCAGTACACATGATAGCAACTATTATTATTTTTATACAGGATTTATATAGCGCCAACAGTTTGCTCAGCGCTTTACAATATAACGTGAGACAATACAGCAACAATACAGTTCAATACAAGAGGGTTAGGAGGGCCCTGATCCTTGGAGCTTACAATCTAACAGGAAGGGGCTGGTGGTACAAATAGTAATAACTGTGGGGTATGGACTGACAGGAGAAATAGAAGATTCGGTTATTAGCTGAAGGATAGGCTTCCCCGAAGAGATAGGTTTTCAGAGATCGCCTAAAAGTGGGCAGAGTAGGCGATAGATGGATAGATTGGGATAGAGAGTTCCAGAGGATGGGGGAGGCTCTGGAGAAGTCTTAGAGACTTACTCATTATAAACAAACAGATGTGAGAGCGAAAAAGAAGAGGAGCTCATATAAGATGTTACACAGAGGAAAACAAGCACAGTAAGAAGCAATTTCATGAAAAAATAGATTACTTAGCCAATAAAGTGGACCTTCACCCTTTTTATAATGTTCCTCTCCCCCCTCCCTATAACATAATTGCAAAAAAAAAGTATTTTTTTTTCTAAAGGTCAGGTTCATCATTCTTACCTAGGTGAGGATGATGTACCTGGATCCCACACATGAGCAGGAACGTTGCAGTTCACTTTGGGATCCGTCGCAACATTTCTAAACAACTGCGAACTGCCTCCTGGGATTTCGTCACTCATCCTAGGAGACAGCTTGCGGGATCATGAACAGACATGCCGCGGGATCTCTGTCAGTTTACTGGCAGGGTGATGGGGTGTCTGCGGATATGCAAAGGGTTCAAGGCATGCGCAGACGTAGCACAGGGATCTGCAAGGTCCTGTAGACCTGAAAAATATTCCTGCATCGTGTCTGCACATGCACTGGATATGAATTCAAGATGGCTGGGCCGGAGAGGAGCAGAGCATGGAGAACTTTCCCTACTAACAAGACAACGCTGGACTCCATGGTGTGTTTTTTTTCTTCAATAAAATGGCGCCCATCCGCACACAGGCACCAGCCCACTGTGTATATAAGTTCTTGAAAATGAGTGTAAAATGGCTTCAGCTGTGTAGAGCTCCTCAGATGCTTTTCACCCTATTCAGGGCTTTATCATAGAGGTCTTTAGCTACGAATAGGACAAAATGTGTCTGAGGAGCTCTACATGGGTAGAGAGCAAGAATCGAAAGTCATTTTACATCATTTTAATTAACTTATACACACTGTGGGCCGGAACCTGTGTGCAAATGGGCAACATTTTGTTGTAGTCTATTGGAGCCTGATAAGCTTTTGTCCTTCCTGCACCAGTATAATGCTGGTCCAACTGATAAAGGTTTGGGGGGGGGCATCTGAACAGTATTATTTCTATTTATTTGGGCTATATGTTATTTTCTTGCTTTATACAGGGACACGTTTTAGGAGTTAAAAAATAATTTTCCATAGTAATGGTGGAGTTCCTCTTTAAGTAATGGATGTGTATGGATTTGTTTTGGAGAACAAGAATATTGTTTAGTGTCACTTCTACACAAGCTTAATATAAACAGCACATTACTGAGACCTAAAGTTATGGCCATCTTAATGCATGGGCACTCCTGGGCACTGCCCAGGGGCCCCAAGTGCATTTGGGCCCCATGATAATCTTGCATTACATCATGCTTTTCAAGTATCCCAGATTTGCTGGGACAGTCACGCCTTTTGCTAAGCTGTCCCGGGATGGCCGTGTCCTGGGCAGCATCTCAGAATCTGTACTGTGCTCTCCTGATCGCAAAATTGTGCCCTCCTGATCTCCCCTGTACTTTGACTTTTTATGCCCCTGTACTGTGTCCTTCTGTCTCCCACCCCCGTACTGTGCCCTTTGTGTTCATTAGTCTTTGATTTATGGCATTTTTTCTTATTGTTTAAAATCAATTTTATTGAAAGTACTATTAAATATGTTTTTAATTTTATAAACTATTTATACATTAATTGAGAGTAGGTGCATACATTGGGGAAGGCTGGTTGGGGCTCCAGTTCCTTACTATGGCATTTTTTCTTATTGTTTAAAATCAATTTTTTTGAAAGTACTATTAAATATGTTTTTAATTTTATAAACTATTTATACATTAATTATTGAGAGTAGGTGCATAAATTGGGGAAGGCTGGTTGGGGCTCCAGTGCATTACTTTGCCAAGGGGCCCATGATGCTATTAGGATGGCCCTGCCTAAAGTCCCCTTTAAAAAAGATAACTACCCAGTGAATCCAGCCAGCTAATGAGTTTTATAAATACAGTAAATCTTTTAAATGCACAATCAATGATGAATAAAAGCATCAAGGTGTCAACTCATAAATATATCTGTTGAATAAAAAGCGACGCAAAATTCCTAAATGTGTTGTATCAAAAAAAATCCTTTTTTAGAGCTGGCATTTCCCAGCAGCAAGACTTTTACTTATGCCTACGAGGGCCAAGTGCTGACCGGTCTTCCAGAAGACGTCTTTGCCAAGTCAGGCCTCAAGGTGAAGTGCAGGGCCCAGATCGGCACGGCTTCTCCCAGAATTCTTTTCCTGAAGGTAAGAGAGGGAGAACACAAGTTTCTCATTGTATTCAACTATGTGGGAAGAGAAAACTTTAATTTTCTGCTTTGCTTGCTGAGCATGATGCAATTACATCTATTATTTTAGGAAGTGCTCTTGATGCAATTTCTAACATATGCCAGATAATATCCACCAGCCACCGACTTAAAGGATTTGTTCTGCTTTCTGCTCGGGAACACAAAGGAAAATGATTTGAACTGAACAACAAACCTTTATTGGATCAATGTGATTGCTGCGAAACTGAACACTGGGCTATTATTTAATCATCTATTATTCAATCATCAGCTGTCAGGTGCTGCAGACTAGGACCAGACTGATAAGCCGACAGCGTGCACACATACCGTGCCGGTGTGCGTTTTCATAATCCATTCCACAGCACAATTGTATCAAAGATACGCTCCAGTTTTATTAATAAAATGCATACAGCATGTAAAATTGTAGGCAAAAAATGGTATTTAAAGGGTTAGTTCACAAAAAACTGCCTATGCAGGTAAGAGATAAAAACAAACTGTGCAGCTTTGAAAAAATTTGACTAATGCCCTTGCTATAGGTGTAGGTCATTTACTGTACATACCTCCTGAAGTCACCATCACAGGAGATATCTCTCAAATGCTGAGCTTATGAGGGGGTTTGAATCAGAGAAAGAACTTGCTCCTGTGATGGTGGAAGTGAACAGTAACAGCTAGAAGTCTCTTAGAAACGTCCAAGCAACAAGGAAGGATGTGGTGGTGATCTGTTGTGTAGCAATGGCTTCTTTATCTCCAACACACTTCTTGATACATCAGATGCCTTCACCTGAGTTCCATGTTATCCATTAATGATAGAATCCAGTAAACACCTTAAAGGGTTTTGGGGGGTATTTCTTGAAGAATTTTTCTCTTTCTGAATCACCAATCACTTTCGAAGCAGGCTTAAATCTGATTGGTGGCTTTGAGAATCTTCTCAATGCTGGCAATTTTTTAATTTACCAAGCTTTCTGTTTGTGAGAAACAGTCTGCATTGGGTTTGCTAGCTCAGGGGTTCCAGATCACCAGGTTAATAACAATACAGAAGTTGGGTGATCTTGTTCACTACCCCAAATACCTGAATGAAAGGCTTGCTGTGCATCTGTGCCCATTCTATGTCCATAACATTTTTCATATATTCTTAATAAGCAGTTAAAGAGCTTTTAACCTCCCTGGCGGTATGATTATTTCAGATTTTTGGTGCTGAAAGCGGTACCATTTTTTTGCATGGAAATATGTATTTTTTTTATTGTAGGCTGTAATTTTTAGGAAAAACTCACTGAAATCTGTCCGAACAAGAGTCTAGTAAACATCCCGGGTATGATAAAATTTGAAACACAAAATCATAAATTATAATTTAATAAATAATCATAAAAATAATATAAAAATAATAAAAAATTTAATTCAATAATATAATCAAACCAAAAACACTGAAATGTGAAATAGAGCGCCAAGTTCGCACATCGCTGAGCTCAGTCGCAAAATCGTTTTCAGTTTCTGATGACGAATTTCCCCCACGAATCATTATCACTCAATTCTGTAAGTGGTTCTGATTTACTATCGCTGTTCTCTAGCTGGTCTAAACCGCTTTTGACCTAAAGGGACACTTTTTGGACGCCATGGACATTTCTCAGTTTCCAGGCAGAAAGAACAGACAAAATGCAGGCAGGGCGCAGGACAAAGCACTAGGGACAATATGTGTGTGAAATAGGTTGAAACAGCAATGTTTTACTGTGTAAAATGTAAAAAAAAAAAATGACATTTTTTAAAATTTTTAAATTTCCCGCCGGCGGCGGCGCCCGTACGTCCCGACGTCACAGGGACAGGACACAGAAGCCGGATGCCGGCATCGGCCGGAGGAGATGGCCGGGGACGCTGCAGGGGACACATCGTGGGAGCGCAGGGTAAGGTAAGTGAAGAACACTTGCCGGAGCAGTGCCGCAGGGTAAGCCCGAGTGTAGCTCGGGGTTACCGCTTTTGGTACTGAAATGTTACCCCGAGCTACACTCGGGAATACCGTCAGGGAGGTTAAAAGCCATTCCCAGCCTCTGTAGCTTCATGTACTGTGGAATACTTTATCCTCAAATTCTAAACAAAGGCTCTTAATTAGGTTTAAGACCATTTCTAACTGTTTATAAGCAGCAGTCAGACTGTCAAGTTTTTGCTGCTATGGAAAATAAACAGAGAAGTTGAGATTTTAGTTTTTAGCTTTACAGATTTATTTTTCCACAATGGTTACAGGTGCAAAGGTGAGTAAAGTATCTCTACTGCTATAGGTATTGAGCAGAAAGGTTATGCTAAAGTTTAGTTTTAACTGAAGTGTACCTTACAAAAGTAGAAATCACAATAGATTTTTGTATTTTTAAAACAAGCAGTCTATCTATCACTATCTATCTATCTATCTATCTATCTATCTATCTATCTATCTATCTATCTATCTATCCCTCTTTCTGACATTCACCCTAATTATATGCAAATCATCGCCATGATGAGAGATGGATGAAGGCAGAATAGGGCCCTAGGCAAAGTAGGAGCTTTACTTCCTACCCCACCTCATTTCATTCCATCAACTGACACTTATGCAGACTGCAATATGCAGTAATTGTGATAATAAGTCACCCATTTGCATTGCCTGTACTGGGATTGCATATACCATCAGGCATCAACTGCCTACAAGTCTATACATGTACCCTCCCTTATAGAGCAACAGGTGCACAGCTTCTGGTTTACTGCAGGATCATGAAGGTTGTACCTGGACCACTGGGCATCCAACAGACCCTAGGCTTCCGCTTAGGTTGCTTTGTGAACGATCTGGCTCTGGTCATGACACGTGTCTGTACACCATCCTTGTTGAAGGTCCTTGCTACTACCACAGAAAAAAGTGTACATCACTAAGGATCTTTTAATTTTTATTACCCCAAGTGATACCTCAGTAGCCAGCACTACCATGACATGGCAGCCTTTACTGAATCATTTCCTCCCTTAGCATCCTGAGCCTATATAATGTACCTTACCCACAAATGACCCAGGTTAAAAAAAAAACTGAAACAAACCATGCCATTATGCTGAAATGTGGCACACAGAAGCTATATACACAAACCACCACACCATATTGCATTGTATGACTCCAGCATCCACTTGTCAAGAGTTTCAGCACGCCATTGTTGCCAATGAGAAACACATGTCGACCCAATGACAGAAAAACACGTGCAAACAAAAGGACCTTTGTGTAATTGTCACAAGCAAGTTTGTTTAAGATCGGTTAAAGAATACAAAGACTGATACACATGTCTTCAGAATTCCCACAAACCTCATTGAATGGAAATGTGTAAAGTATTAAGATGGAATGACTACACTTTCATTGGCAGCGAGTTTTAATGGTAGAGTGCAGCGCTCGGCTGCTTCCCATCTATAGGACGTACATGTTCTACTGTTCCAATTATTGAGCAGTGTAGTTTTTTGCTGGTGCCCAGGGGTACAGCATGATATATGGCGATGTGTATCAAACTTTACTAGGTGGAAAGCACTTCCAGATTTCTCGAAGAAAATTTCTTCTCAGGGAATACACTTCAACCTCAAGTTGGATTTAAAACAATTTCCACAGTTTTTTTGTGTGCTTTGTACTTAAAGGGGCCGCTATGAATATATCACATACAGCTTAGATTGTTTTCATTAAATGTTTGCTTAAAATAATTTTTCAGTAATTTTTATAGATACGTATGTGAACATTTCAGGAAGTTGTCATAGCAAAGAAATTAAATCATTTCCATTAAAGTAAATAGGTATAAACCCAGGCAAAGCAAACTAAACCAGGATTAAAAAAAAAACACAGGAGGTCACCTTCAAGCACTACTCTAGCTTCACCTGATATCCAGGATGTGGAGGTCCACGAGAGTCTGAGAGGTTGGGCCACAAAGAATTGGCCCAAGGGGCAGTTCAGGGGCATCAATGGAAAAGTAAAGAGGTAGATGGGAGAGCCCTTATAGTATAGTAGGTGACTCAAATATAGTGACTAGCTCAAAGGGATTAACAGTAGGAGGAAAAAGAAAATGACTTACATCTGTAGAGGCTGTGATCACATTTTGGGGTAGAAACACACAACGTTCCGTAGAAAACCTTGTCTCCATGCAGGATATAAAAGATTGCTCTCTATGCCTTTGGAGTCCTGACCCAGAAACCTCTGCAGGGTTCTCAGTCAGGTGTTGAATTATGTGAGTTTAAAAAAGTTCTAAAAAAAAGCCCATTGGTGGTCCAATTGGCAGAGGCAATGGGAGCCTCTGCCGATCAGTCCACTGACAGGCTTTTTTAGGCCTTCTCTTAACTCACAAAGTAAAACCTCGCCTGTTATTCATTATTTTTTCGGTGCCCTGTGTTTCATCCAACAAGACAGTGCACTTCTGGTCTGGGTGACACTCAACACGTCACACAAGACCGGCATCAGTGGCCTGACTGTCATAGGCATACCCCCTGGTCCTCTGGACTGTGGGGGTGTCATCTTGTAGGCAGTTGCCTTTGTTATAGCCATTACTAGCAGCAGTGTAAGTCCTCTCCATTCACCAAACCAATATATATATATATATATATATATATATATATACACAGTGGATATAAAAAGTCTACACACCCCTGTTAAAATGTCAGGTTTCTGTGATGTAAAAAAATGAGACAAATCTCAGAACTTTTTCCACCTTTAGTGTGACCTATAAACTGTACAATTCATTTAAAAAACAAACTGAAATCTTTTGGGGGGGTAAAGTAAACATAAAAACTAAAATAATGTGGTTGCATAAGTGTGCAGACCCTCTTATAACTGGGGATGTAGCTGTGTTCACAAGCAATCACATTCAAAATCATGTTGCATAAGTGGCGAGAGTATGCAGGCAGTTCTATAGGATGAAGGAATTGATACCATTGAATGGCCCCCACACTCGTCTGACCTAAATCCAATAGAACACCTCTGGGATATCATGTTTCGGTCCATCCGACGATGCCAGGTTGCACCTCCAACTGTCCAGGTGCTCAGTGATGCCCTGATCCAGATCTGGGATGAAATACCCCAGGACACAATACTTCCTCTCATTAGGAGCATGCCCTGACGTTGTGAGGCATGCATACAAGCATGTACAGACACATGTACATACACACAAACACATACAGACATATGTACATACATACACATGTACATGCACACAGACACATGAACACATACATGTACATACACATGTACATACATACACACAGACTTGTACATGCATACACAGACACACACAAACGCACACATGTACACATACATTGCCACCATCCCCTCCCTCCTAGATTGTAAGCTCGAAAGAGCAGGGCCCTCGATCTCCTCATGTTTTGCATTGTATTGGTATTGTTCTGTCACATGTTCTGTCCCCTTTGTAATGTACAGCGCTGAGCGAACTATTGGCGCTTTATAAATACTGTATAATAATAATAATAATAATGTGGGAGCCATACAAACTACTGAGAACCATTCTGAGTTGCTGCAATGAAATTTCAGCAAAATGGACTAGCCTGCTGCATCATTTTTGCACTTTGATTTTCGGGGTGTCTTTGAATTCAGTCCTCTGTAGGTTGATCATTTTCATTTCCATCAAACGATGGGACATCCTTACATTCCTAACACATTGCCCAGTCCATATCAATATAGATATCCAGCATGATTTTTTCCCCATTGAGATCTGATGTGTTTTCAAAGTGTTCCTTTCATTGTTCTAGCAGTGTATATATACATAGAGTATAGCGCTACCTACTCGCTATGTTTCTGGATCCCCCTAAGCCTGCACAGCCAAGCCACATGCATTTTCCCACACTTGGGTTTTGTTATCATATTAAGGGAAATACCTTGGATGTGATAATAGGGGTTATGGGATGCCCGGCTATTGTCAATAAAGGGCATGGGGAGCTACTCATGGGGAGCTACTACAACATTTTTAACCATTTGCCCTCCAGAGGATTTCCCCCCCTTCCTGACTAGGCCATTTTTTGCCATACGGCGCTGCGTTAATTTAACTGACAATTGCATGGTCATGTAACACTTCACCCAAATGAAATTTATGTCCTTTTTTCACCACAAATGGAGCTTTCTTTCGGTGGTATTTGATCACCTGTGCGGTTTTTATTTTTTTACACTATAAACAAAAAATAGGCCAACAATTTTGAAAAAAAAAAAACTATATTTTTGACTTTTTGCTATTAAACATATCCAGTAAAAAAAATCTAATTTCATCATAAATTTAGGCCAAAATGTATTCTGCTCCATGTATTTGCTAAAAAAAAATCCCAATACGTGTAAATTAATTGGTTTACGTGAAAGTTATAGTGTTTACAAATGGCAGTATATATACTGGAATTGTTTTAAAAATTTGTTTTTTACTAGTAGTGGCGGCGATCAGCGACTTATAGCGGGACTGCGGTGGGCATTCTGACACTGGGGGGGAAATAACTTGGTGTCACTGACATCCCCAGTGAGATCAATACAGTGATCAGTGCTAATAAAAGCACTGACATTGTACTAAGGGCACTGGGTAGGAAGGGGTAAATATCATACAGTGAGGATCCTCCTAATATTACTTCAAGGGTAACATGGAAAACACACCAATGCCTTAAAATACATATTTGGGAGATGCTATTAAGCTTTATGTGGTGTTACAGAACAGTATGACTTTCAAGACCAGAGTCAGCAAAATCCTATTTTGATATTACATATTTTGGATGTGTAATTGATTTTTTTAACTTCACATTTAGTTTGGCCTAAATATAGCAGCAACTGCTGACTTTTCAGTTACTCATTTCTGCTCATAAAATCATACTCCTATGCTACACCACAGTGGCAGATACACAGCCACGATTATTTTTGTCTAGACGATCATCCATGCCCTCCAGTAGGGCATGTAGTGCATCTGTGTTGCTTGACTACATTGTAAGCAGCAAGGTACACATGACCACGGACATGTGGTCCAGTAAGTATTGGAAGGGATGCTGCACATCCTTCGTGGCACACTATGTCAATCTTCTAGAAGCTGGGAAGAATGTAGGATGGGGCCCACTGCTGAACTGGTAACGCCATCACGTGTCTTGGCTGATGGTGACACCACGATCTACTGTATGCCCTCCTCCTCATTGGCCTCTTCCTCCCCTCCTCCTTCCTTCAAGTCCTCCCCCTTCTACTCTTCCTCCCCTTCCTTCTTCACCCTTTCCTCCTTCACCTCCCTCTAATGCACCTTCTTCTTCTTCGTCCTCATCTACCTCCCTCTATTTCTCCTCCCTTTCCTCCTTTACCTTTACCTTTTCCTCCTCCTCCCACTCCTCCGCCCTCTCCTCCCTCTACTCCTCATCCCCTTTCCTGTTCACCTTTTGTTCCTCCACTTGCTTTCTTCTGTATGATTTTGTCCCATGGAGATGTTCTAGAAGGTTTTCAACATCCTGATGGCTCATTTTATAGAATTTCAGCACTATTTTAGCCTCTTTGAGGAAACAATAAAATTATGAGCCGCGATGAGGCAGGGATTAATGACAAAATTCCTTTTGTGTTCTACCTAGAGCACTCATACCGCAAGGCCTAGTACATGAGATCAGTAAAAATTAAAAAATGTAATGTAACTCCTCCCATATTTAGTCCAATGTTCCTGGCCTGGGCAGTTCCATATTAACATATTCCCACTTTCCATCACTAATTTTGAAAATTTTTTAAAATAGTGTGTTATTTACAGAAGGCTACAGAAGAATGTGGCCATTGTAGTTGGTCTGATGTGATCAGTTGTTGGTCATAACTGGTATAACACTGCTTCCATACCAGTAGGCAAAAACAACCCCCTTCATCTATATTATGGCCTGGGCAGTCCCTCATTATCTTTTTCCAACCAAACATGGGGAGGGATGGCACTAACTAAAACAGAAATGTTCCATACTTATTTAACCACTTCAATACTGGGCACTTTCACCCCCTTCCTGCCCAGGACAATTTTCCGATTGCAGTGCTGTCACTCTTTGAATGGCAACTGTGCGATCATACAGCACTGTACCCAAATAAAATTTTTATCATTTTTTTTGAGACTGACAGAGCTTTCTTTTAGGGTTATTTAATCACCACTGAGTATTTTTAATTTTTTTATAAAAAAAAAGAAAAAAAGACTGAAACATTTTTATTTAAATATTTTTTTTTTCAGTTTCTGTGATACATTTTTGCAAATAAGTAATTTTTCTTCTTCACTGATGGGCACTGATAAGGATACACTGATAGGCACTGATGAGGCTGCACTGATGAGGCTGCACTGACGGGCACTGATATGCTGCACTGATGGGCACTGATGAGGTGGCACTGATGGGCATTGATAGGCGGCATTGATGTGCATATTGATCTGCACTGACTGGCACTTATGGGGCTACAGTGATAATCAGGGCACTGATAATCAGTGCCCTGATTATCAGTGTAAACAATGCACTCACTGTGCCCTGTAAGACTTGCCAGTTATATTGATAACCGGCAAGTCTTTTTACATGCGACCAACTGTGATTGGACACAGCTGATCACATGGTAAAGGGCCGCTGTTATTGGCCCTTTATCGTGATCTGTGACCAGCTGTGTCCAAAGGAGTGGAAGGCATGCACATGGGAAGATGTCCATAGGTAACTTCCCAGAACTGGAGAGCTACACTGAAAGACAGCTATAGCGCAGTCAAGAATCGGTTAATATACGCCAGAGGGCCAATATATGAACCAGGCACCAAGCCCTTGCTGACTGGGAAGTTGTCCAAGCTTGAAAATGGTTTACAATCATAGTAAAAAAACGCACATACATTTTTTGCAGATGGAGGTACATTCCAACTTGCACTAAATCAGTCTTTCTCAATCAGGGTTCCATGGAACCCTAGGGTTCTTCCAGTGGTTCCTAGAGGTTCCTTCAGCAATAAGCAACTTTTCCCTTCCAGATTGAGTAACCACTGGTGGAAATTATCTTTTTAGCTATTTATAGGGTGGGATTCATCCCATTGACCAGAAATGTAAGGATCATTCTACCCAGTGACCAATATGCACTATGAGCTGTAGATACAGTAGGGTTTAGCATGGGTTCTCTGAACCTGGAATGCTAATTCAAAGGATCCTCCATATTTAAAAAGGCTGAGAAAGGCTGCCCTAGTTTCAAAATGTGAATTGTGCTGCTACCCCAATAATCCAGTTTAGCAGGAAAGGCAATCCTATTGTGACCGATCAACAGGCTCCACAATCCAGCGATGAAGATTTGAAATAGATGCAATTGATGACTATTGGATCCTTCACAGCATAAAATCCATTTATTTAGTAAAGGCAGAGGTAAAAAAAAAAACAGAAAACAATCTGCTTGCATTTTTCAGCCCTCAGGGGGCCTTAATCATGATTAAGGCCCCCCGAGGCCTGAAACATGTAAGCTGCTTGTTATCTGGATTTTACTTTTACCTCTGCCTTTACTAAATAAATGCATTTTATGCACAAGATAGTTGCCTGACTCCATCAGTAACTTGCTCAATAAATCTCCTTTGCGCTTGGATAGAGTTAGTTGTTCTCTGATTGATTTTTACTTGTTGCCTGAAACCATTGTTTACATTAGGCCTAACTAAAGTTTCACACTTTTTTACTTTTTATATAGTGCTATACCAATGTATGGTTTGATGTGTGATGGTTTTTGCTAAGAAACACCATAAAATGCCTTTTTCTCTCAGTAAACAAGCTTTTTCAGCCCTCACACTCCAGGGTTCTATGCTGACAGACCTGAGTAACAGCCACACTCCAGGGCTCTATGCTGGCAGAGCTGAGTAACAGCCACACTCCAGGGCACTATGCTGGCAGACCTGAGTAACAGCCACACTCCAGGGCTCTATGCTGGCAGAGCTGAGTAACAGCCACACTCCAGGGCTCTATGCTGGCACAGCTGAGTAACAGCCACACCCCAGGGCTCTATGCTGGCAGAGCTGAGTAACAGCCACACTCCAGGGCTCTATGCTGGCAGAGCTGAGTAACAGCCACACTCCAGGGCTCTATGCTGGCAGAGCTGAGTAACAGCCACACTCCAGGGCTCTATGCTGGCAGAGCTGAGTAACAGCCACACTCCAGGGCTCTATGCTGGCAGAGCTGAGTAACAGCCACACTCCAGGGCTCTATGCTGGCAGAGCTGAGTAACAGCCACACTGCGAGGCTCTATGCTGGCAGAGCTGAGTAACAGCCACACTCCAGGGCTCTATGCTGGCAGAGCTGAGTAACAGCCACACTCCAGGGCTCTATTCTGGCAGAGCTGAGTAACAGTCACACCCCTCAGCTAAAGTTTCCCAGCACAGACTTGTATTGCAGAGAAGGGAAAGGGCCATGTCTAATCAGGTCTGTTACATTACTAAGAGCGCCGGGTCCTTCGTTGGAGCTTTTTAGACTACAAAGTCATATTTGAACACCCTGGTTAGGTTCTTCAACAGTAAGGCTGCTTTCGTACTGATCCATTTTTCTTTGTTTTTTTGTGTTAAAAACAAGTGAAAGAAAAATACATGACCATGAAATCCTATGGAACTCTTCACACTGATCAGTTGTGGGTCTACTGACTTTTGGAAAATCCTGCTTGCTGAATTTTAGGTGCATGTTTGGTACAGTAAAACAACTACATTAAAAATGCACATCATTATTGAAATAAATGGAAGACACATTAAAAATTCCTCAAAAACACATCAAAAGCGCATCAAAAATTCATTTTTGGTGTGTTTTTTTAAACACGTCTTTTTTTCACTAGGTGCAAAACGCACCGGAAATGCAGTAAAATTGCAGCAAAAACATATATGTGATTTTACACGTTTTTGCGCCAAAGCAGTGTGAAAGTAGCCTAAAGGTAATGTAGGATTATGAAAATGAAAGTGGTTCTAAAGGCAGAAGGGTTTTTTTTATGCATTAAGGTAAAACATCTGCATGCAGCTTCTCCGCCAGCCCCCTAAATACTTACCTGAGCCCGATCTTGATTCAGCAAAGTGCTAGAGAGCGGAGACTCTCTCGGCTCTCTCTCCTGACAAGCTCAGAGACAGCAGCAGGAGTCATTATCTCCTGCTGCTGTAAATCCCAGCCAGTGAGGAGGGGTCAAGGGACACACAGCACCGGCTTGGGAGCCAGCACACATGAGTGTTCCTGTAGCAAGTGGCTTGCTGTGGGGGCACTAGACAGGGGGGAGGGGCCAGAAGTGCCAGCAGAGGACCCAAGAAGAGGAGAATCAGGGCTATTATTTGCAAAACCATTACACACAGCAGGTAAATATGATATGTTTGTTATTTAACCACTTGCCGTCCGGCCGCTGTATATAAACGGCCGGACGGTGGCAGTCCAGGGGTGGGTTGCTGTTCATAAACGGCACCCGCCATCATGGACTGTGCGCGCTCCATGGGAGCGCGCAGTACCACGATCCGGTGCCCACTGTGTCTTCTGGACACAGTGGAACACTGATCGTCGTACAGGACCTCTGTGCAAGGTCCCGATCATGTGATCCCTGACTGACCAATCAGTGATCACATACAGAGTAGTAAGCAAAATGTCACTTCTGACATCATTGCTTACTATGTGTGAAAACTGTTAATGATCACAAAGGTCACATGGTACAAAGCCATTCACAACAGCCTTGTACCATGTGACAAACTGTGACCAATCACAGCTCACACAGTAGTTCTCAATGGCTGCAAGAATGCAGCCAGAGAGAAGGAGAAATGATTGCTTTTACATCCTTTATGGGTGTAAAAGCAATCAGTGTAAAAAAAAAATAATCTTCATCACCCCCCACAAGCAGTACAGTGTCACCATGGTGACACTACTGCTAGCGTGACAGTATGTAGAAAATAAAAACATAAATAACAATATAATAACATAAAATAAAAATGTAAAAACAATTTTTTTTTAAATTATAATTTTTGGTTATAAACTAATTTGGGTTATTTTTTTTTACTAAAAAGATAACTGAATACATTTTGGCCAAGATTTATGATTAAATATTATTTATTTGCAAAATTTTATAAGAAAAACACTTTTTTTCAAACTTTTTGCACATTTTCATTTATATAGCAAAAAAAAAAAATCCCAGTGGTGAATAAATACCACCAAAATAAATCTTTATCTGTCTCAAAAAAATGCTAAAAAAATCCATATGGGTACAGTGTTGCATGACCGCGCAATTGTCATTCAAAGTGTGATAGCACTGAAAGCTGAAAATTGGCCTGAACAGGAAGAGGGTAAAAGTGTCCAGACTGGAAGTGGTTAAGAAAAAAATAAAAATTGCATTCAGAATCACTTTAATTAATACAAAGTTGATCTATTATCTATTTCTGTAATTTCAATTTGTTTTTAGAATAACTATTTTTTATATATTTGTTTTTTTTATCTTCCAGATTAGTAACATAGAGGTGCAAGAATTTAATGGCATCTTGCTAAGGAATAAGTTTACAAGTTCCCCCAAACTAACCAAGTTATTGGAGAAACAGCTTGCTGCACCAATCAGGTTTGAGTACAGAGGCGGTCATGTTGGAGAGCTGTACATACCAAAAGGCTTGTCAGAGACTGCAGCTAATCTGCTTAGAGGTATTCTAAATATTCTTCAGCTGACCATCAAGAAGACTCAGAATTCATATATCCTGCAGGAGGTAAGTGGTTACAAATTTGTATTTTTTGTGTGTTTTCATTTGAGGGCTCATTCACATTGCAGTCCATTTTACTGTAGGGGAAATGCCCAGACAAAAAATAAACCACATTACATTCCGTTAACTTATTTTTGTGAGCAGACTGCGTTGTCGCATCCGGGAAAAGGCGACATTCTGCATTTGTTAAGCAATCTGAGCCACCATAGGAATTCAAAGACTTGTATGGGAACGATATACATTCATTTTTAATCTTCAAAGCTCAAGGATAGGCAGGTGACATAGAAGAAATAAAAAAAATGCAAACAAGACATTTGTGAACACACATAGGGGTCCATTGAAAAAACAATTAATTGGGTAATGTGACAAGCAATTGCCCATCATTGATGAATTCTCCTCCCTTTAGAGTCCTCTTATTCCTTCTGTATTGATCTGTATTGTAATCGCCTGCCTTTATATTGTAAAGCGCCGGGCAAACTGTTGGCAGTATACAAATCCTGTGCAATAATAATAAATCTGACTGTACTTACTTAAAGTGGAAGAAAAGCCTAAAACTTAAAAATGTTCCCTTGCCCCTCCTCCTACCTTTCCTGCCTAGCATGTATACTTGCATACTGTATCCTGCAGCTCCAGCTCTCCTCTGTCAGTGAGCGACTGCTGCAGGGGAGAGGTGGGAGCGCCGACAGTAGTTATGGGAGCCTATGGGTGGCGTCACAGCTCCCGGATCTCTTACACAGAGCTGCAGGATCACATGACCAGACAGATGTAGATTAAAAACAAGTAAGTATACAGATCACTTTTACAGGTTAGGCAGGATAGGTAGAAGGAGGGAAGAGGGAACATTTTTAAGAATAATTATAGTTGCGCTTTTCTTCCATTTTAATTCAGTGATTTCCTCCATCCAGTGGACATAAAGCTGTTTTTAGTCATGTGTTTATTTATGGCCACTAGATGGAGCTGACGGTCATAGGAGATTGCTGTGTTAAGTAAAATATGGTCATAATTCTTCAAGAAATTATGTGTGGCCCTTTTGTGATGTTGGGGCCACACTTGAGTCCCCCCATATCAAAAACGTTGATCACCACTGCTCTATGAGGTCTATTTAAAAAAACAAAAAAAACACAAAAAGCCACACATAAAATTAAGTGAATATTCGCATTGTCAGAGACCGCACATGCACAACAGGATATAGTTAAAGATTATGGACATGATATAAGAGATGGTCGGAAACTGTATACTTGATCCAAGAACAAATCACAATTTGTGGGTATGATACAAGAGATGGTTATAAATGGTTATAAATACTGTATAATAATAAAATATTAATGGTTAGTGTTAGATTTTTAGACACATATAATACTTCTTCTAGTGTCTTGAGGCGATTATGAATGAAAGAGCCATTGAAATAAAAAAATGAAGTGTGATTTTATTCTATCACACAATGGTGTCAAATAAACAATGTAAAGCGTATTATGAACAGTTCCATGTAGATACAACTACTGTAAAAATGACAAGTGAAAGTTCAAAGAAAAAGTCACCATTATCTGTCATGGCTGTCCTGTCCTTCCATGCTGTCCTTCTCAATGACTTTGTAAAGCAGGAGAAGCCGGATGTGACTAAATTGTAGCTGGAAGTGATCTCAATATGCACCTGTTGCAGCTTCTCAGACGTGTGTTTGCAAGAGTCATGTTGCTTGTGTGTATCAGAGAGAGTGTGTGTGAGCGTGAGTGTCCCTTGTCCGTTCCGATGGTCTTTTATGAGGCAAATGTACGTCATAGTTAGTGATCATAATACCTTCTATGGAAAGTATTACTGCTTAGCAAAGCTATTTCATAAAAGGGAAAGATGCTATACATATGATGTTTGATGGACAGGAACATATGTATGCTGATGTACCAATGATGTAACCCTTAGCTATATATTTAAAAGATAGTATAGCTTAAGAACATATCAATGTATAATCACTAAACTATATATGTATCAGTGTTAGAGACGTATACTAAATATACACAGAAAATACGTAATGTAATAGTAAGTCACTTCTAATAACCTTGACATAACTACCAAATACTTTTAACCAACTATCTCTAAATATAGTCTACTCAACTTTCAACTGGTATATACTATTTCAGCTTAACTTGTATATCTTTTGGTCTCAGCTATAATTGAAGAATAGTAAATACTACCATTTGTCAAAGACCACTTACACATATTAATATTAATTATGACTAATCATAAAAACCAAATATATTTTGCAAGCTTGCCATCAATATAAATGCCGAATCATAATTTAGATTTAACAGTTAGAGACTGTTGACATGATACAAGAGATGGTCAGAGACTACAGGCCTCATAACAGAGATGGTCAGAAACTGTGAATATGATACAACAGATGGTCAGAGACTATAGACATGTTACAAGAGATGGGCAAAGACTATGGACATTATACAAGAGATGGTCAGAGACTATGGGCATGACACAAGAGATGGTCAGAGACTGAATAAGATACATGAGATGGTCAGAGACTATAGACGTGCTATAAGAGATGGTCATAGACTGGGGACATGTTACAAGAGATGATCAGAGACTATGGAGACGTTACAGGAGATGGTCAGAGACTATGGAAATGTTACAGGATATGGCCAGAGACTATGGAGATGTTACGAGAGATGGTCAGAGACTGTGATTATGATATAACAGATGGTCTAAGACTACGGACATGATACAATAGATGGTCAGAGACTATGGACATGTTACAAAAGATGGTCAGAGACTATGGATATGATACAAGAGATGGTCATAGACTATGGGCCTCATAACAGAGATGGTCAGACACTGTGAATATGATACAAGAGATGGTCAGAGACTATGGACATGATACAAAAGATGGTCAGAGACTATGGACATGATACAAGAGATGGTCAGATATTGAATATGATACATGACATGGTCAGAGACTATAGATGTGTTACAAGAGATGGTCAGAGACTATGGACATGTTACAAGAGATGGTCAGAGACTATGGAAATGCTACAGGACATGGGCAGAGACTATGGGCATGATACAATAGATGGTCAGAGACTATAGACATGTTTCAAAAGATGGTCAGAGACTATGGACATGATACAAGAGATGGTCAGAGACTGTGAATATGATATATGAGATGGTCAGAGACTGTGAATATGATACAAGAGATGGTCAGAGACTGTGAATATGATACATGAGATGGTCAGAGACTATGGACATTTTTACAAGAGATAGTCAGAGACTATGGACGTGTTACAAAAGATGATCAAAGACTATGGACATGATACAAGAGATGGTCAGAGACTGTAAATATGATACAACAGATGGTCAGAGATTATGGACATGTTACAAGAGATGGTTAGCGGCTACAGACATGTTACAGAGACTGCAGGCATACTGCAGGAAACTGTCAGAGAGTGTCAACATGCTATAGGATTGTTGGAGACTCAGGACATGCTGGGAACATGCTTCAAGAAAGTCATAGACTGGAGACACATTACACTAGACTGTTAGAGATTATTATTATTATTATTATACAGGATTTATATAGCGCCAACAGTTTGCTCAGCGCTTTAGATCACTACTATAACAGGGTAATAGAAAACACAGATTAGTGTCAGCAGGGGCCTGGAGGGACACACAAAAAGTGTCAACTGTTGGGCATCCCTGCCAGCTCCTCCTACCAGCCATGATATGCCTCCATTGTCTAGAGAAGCACTGAAACCCATAATGATGTCACTGAGTCTAAAAAGTATGTAATGAAAACAGAAAGGTTTTATTTAAAAATTCTCTTAGCAACGTTTATGAGGAACAACAGGAAGGACCAGGAAAAGCAAAATATAGGGAAATTAAACTTCAGTTTTAATACGATTGCTTACTAATTATACATTATAATCTGTATAGAACCCAAAAACAAAAATGTTATATATTGGAGCTTACCAATCATTATATGTATTGACTGTATTAGTTTTCTTTTTTAGGTATTTTTTCACCTCTGTTTCCACCTGGTGATCTGCCCAGTAGCACACCTCTTGTATTAGAGCACCCCCGCTCTGGTTGAAGGAGCCCAGGGGGCACTTTTTGGACAGCAGAATTGTCAGTCTTCGGGGAGGGGAGTGTGAGATGTACTAGCAGATTTAGATACATTAAGAGAATTGAAGACAAACTCCAGCTAATACTTGATAAGCAGTTACAGCAACCGTTTTTGTTTTCCTAAAGGTTTTACATAAACAAATAACAGCTGATCATTGTAAGCACCCCTGTCAGTGTTAGGCCTCATGTCCACTGCTGCTCCTAAATGTGAATTTAGGAGCTTTTGGCATTTTTTTGTCAAAGCCCCTGAACGCAACTCAAAAAAAGCCTATGTGTCCATGTACACATACAGTGAAGGAAATAAGTAT